>NC_064811.1:45626309-45926309 GCF_023721935.1 Panthera uncia | reverse complement strand
TATAAGCATCCATTTTACCTCTGACTTTCTAAGTCAGGCTTACTCATGTATACACTATTCTTCATACCAAGTCTTTAAATAAATATATAGACACCAATAGGTGTTTGCACAAATGACCAGAATTTTATTTTCCTGTTCATTTCTACCTCACTATTCCCCTAACCGTTATGACCTCAATCACACACACACACACACACACACACACACACACACACACTGCCCTATTTGTATACTGTTTTGTTTTCTAGGCCATAAACCTGACTCTATAAACCGATTTTAAGAGTAACTCTGCTTCTATTCAGTTATGGTGACTTTCCACTATTCATTAACCCTGTCCTCAGACTTGATTGGACTTCTGAAGTTATTATGGTTTTGCTCCAGTCTTTAGTTTCTGTGGTCACTGTAGTACTATATGCAAAATGCTAAATATAATCCCTGGCAGTAAAGCCCTGTTCCTCACCCTAACCCTTACTACCGTCATTATTCTGAGAATTAAAGAGAATAGAAGGAATTTGGTATATACATACTTTAAAATAGTAAATTCATAACATTTATAAAGCTAAAATATAAAAAATTAATGTGAAAGTACTAGAAACACAGAATTTAGAAAATCTTAGCCATTATTTTCACTAACTCAACTATTAAACAAAGACAATAATAAGCATGTAAAATAATTTTTAAATAGAGATACAATTCAGCAACAATATCAAAAGTATAATTGGTATTAAAAAGTACAGAAATAGGTCAAGACCTAAAGTGTCCACATTAAAGTGTTCATATTATTGAAAAATCAATCTTACCTAAAATTTTATATTATTTTATAAAAGTACAAAGCGACATCACAAGTATTTTCTTGTGTATTAATAGTGAGATTACAAATTCACGGCTTAAAATATGCAGTATAAACTTTTTACTTTGTACTGACATGTGAAATTATAAAATTTCACATAAAATTCTGAATTTTCAGTTTATCTAAAAAAAAAAATTTTAAAATCTAGCTACATGGGCACATATTTTTATATGTCAACATTTAAGTCAAGCAGAGGCTGCTTACTCTACTAAAAGTTTGAATGTTTTTCACCATTCCAAATTAAATGTTTAAATCAATCTTTTCTAATACATACAGGGGCGCCTGGAGGGCTCAATTGGTTTAGCATGGTACTTCAGCTCAGGTTATGGTCTCACAGTTTGTGAGTTCAAGCCCCACATCGGGCTCTGTGCTAACAGCTCAGAGCCTAGAGCCTGCTTTGGATTCTATCTCTCTCTTTCTGCCTCTCCCCTACTGGTGCTCTCTCTCCTCAAAAATACATAAACATTAAAAATATTGTAATACACACGTAGTTATACATTCAGCTCTTGCACTCTTTTTATGTCTTGTATATTTTTATGAATTTCAGACTTATAGCAATGTTTTAGTAAGAGTAACAGGATTCTTATAAACCCACATGTATATATCGACATATTTTTTCTAAACCATTTAAAAGTTACAGACATCGTATCACTTATACCTTCAGTGTGTATTTCCTAAGAACAATGTCATTATTTTACATAATTATTAAGTCCAAATTACTAAGAGGTTATTATTTAAACACAAGTCTGTTATCTTTTGCACAGTTGTTTTCTTATCTGTAACGTACCATTTATTTCTGGATGCTTTGAAGAATTTTTTATTCTATTTACTTTTCAGCAATTTATTATTTTTTTTTTACATTTCTTTATTTTTGAGAGAGACAGAGACAGATCACAAGTTGGGGAGAGGGAGACTAGAATCTGAGGGAGACAGAGAGAGAGGGAGACTAGAATCCGAAGCAGGCCCCAGGCTCTGAGCTGTCCAGCACAGAGCCCAACATGGGGCTCGAACTCACAAGCTGTTGGATCATGACCTGAGCTGAAGTCGGACACTTAATCGACTGAGCCACCCAGGTGCCCCTACTTTTCAGCAATTAAAATACAGTATGCCTAGGTACTATTTTCTCTGGGTTTAAGATGTTTAATTGTTAGAGATTCTTGGATCATAAATTGATATTTCCCCTCAGTTTAAAAAAATTTTTCAGCCATTTTATTCTCAATTATTTTTTGTAATGTCCTTTAATCTACTTCTGGGACTCTAATTATGTGTATGCTAAGCCAAACAATATTGTTCCAGAGGTCATTGAACCCTGTTTATTTTAGTTTTCAATATTTATTCCTTTGGTTGTTTAGATTGAATAATTTCTATTAATCTACCCTATAAAAGTTGACCCCATTTTTTCCTGTCCCCAATATTCTATAAAGTTCAACCAACAAATTTTACTTTTTACTGTTTTCTTTTTTTTTTTTTTTTAATTTTTTTTCAACGTTTTTTATTTATTTTTGGGACAGAGAGAGACAGAGCATGAACAGGGGAGGGGCAGAGAGAGAGGGAGACACAGAATCGGAAACAGGCTCCAGGCTCCGAGCCATCAGCCCAGAGCCTGACGCGGGGCTCGAACTCACGGACCGCGAGATCGTGACCTGGCTGAAGTCGGACGCTTAACCGACTGCGCCACCCAGGCGCCCCTTTACTGTTTTCTTCATAATTTTAATTTCTCTGTCAATAATCATATCCACATACACCTTATAAACATATTTTCCTTTAACTCCTTAAACTACTTATTATGGTTGTCTTATTTTTTTTTTCTCTACCAATCTCAAAATTTGACTATCTTGTGTTTTTCTCTATTGACAGACTTCTTTTTATGGTGGATTAAATTTTCTTATTTTGTTTCATGAACAGAATTTGTATTGTTCACTGGACATTGTCCATCACACATTGAAGTGACTGTGGATCTGTCATCCTCTCTTGGCAAAAATGGGATAAATTCCTGAATATATTGAGGAAGCAAGCCATGTAAGTATCTATGGAAAAGGCATTATAGACAGGGGAACAACAAATGCAGAGACTTGGTGCATTCAAGAAAGAGAGAGGAGGCTAGTGTGACTAGAGCTAAATGAACAAGAAAGAGAACAATTTTCTGTGTTGTTGAACAGTCCAATGACTGTACATATCACTTTTTTCTCTATGGAAGACTTTAAGGTCCTGTCTTTGTGCTTAAGTTTCAAAGTAAGTATGTGGCTTTCAATACAGAGGCCCTATACTTCAATGAAACACTGGCCTTTTCAAAAAATGCCGCTTTTAAAATTCCCTGCTACACTTTACCTCTGTTGCCTTTTTTATGGAATTCTTATTAGAAAGAAGTTAGATCTCCAGTATTTACCCTTCTATTTTCTTGTTTTTTTATTCCATTCTCCATGTTTTGAATTTTCATGTGTTTTCTGAAAGAATTTCTTTGCTTGGTATTTCAATGTTTCCATTAATCTTAGAATATTTTATTTTATGAGATAAAAATTGTCCTTTTTTATTTTCACATGCTTCCTTGTAGAAAGCAGTTCTTTTTCATTTCATCAGAGCAAAATCTTCCATCATCTCTGTAAAACCTAGTCTTTGGAACTATTTTGCCCCACATTTTCAGTCTGATATCTTATCTCTATGCTATATTGTGTTTGCTGTCCCCAAACTCAGAGTCTCATTTGTTCGGTTTTTATGTGGAATAATCACCTAGTTTTTGGAGTCTGCAATAACATAGTGTCTGTTGCAACTATTTAGCTCTGTCAATGAAGTATAAAAGCAGTCATAAACAATATGTAAATAAATTGGTTTTACAGTGTTCCAAAATTCTATTTATAGACACTGAGAGTTAAACTTCATATATTTTTCATGGGTCAGAAAATAGTATATTTTAAACATTTTTCAATCATTTAAAAATATAAAATACAGCTTGTGGATTATACAAAATAAATAGCAAGCTGAATTTTACCCACAGGTCATAGTTTGCCAACCCCTATGCTGGAAGAAGAAATAATTGTCTCAGAGTGTATAACTAATTTGATTCAGGCTTGGGCATAAATCCTTCACATTACAAAAGTAATTCTGCTTTCATTGCAATTCCTATATGATCCTACCAAAATCAAAGTCAAGCATTTCTCATCTCTCTTTGCAAAGCTCTGATTTAGTCTCTTTTTCCCAAAAAAGATAGAAATGTCAAAATAGAAGGAGACAGAAAACATCTAAAATTATTTTTATTCTTTTTTTGTTCCTTTTCAAATACAGTGTCAAGTGGTATCTAGATATCATTCACTTTTCCCTGCCCTCTGTCTGAAGGTAAAATTCTTCAAAGGTCTGACTATCTAAAATCCAACAGTTGGCATAGTTCAGTTGAATTGGAATAGAAGATGGCTTTCTAAGGAAAGAAGTGAGCCAATCACTTTAATTACTTCATCCAAAGCAGAAAATACAGCTCTATAAAAATATTCAAATACATTTCCCTGATATTTGAGACATTGATGGTAACAAGAATTCCTTTATAGAAACATAAAATATAAGCATAATCACTCTTAAAAGGCAATGCTAGCAAAACACTTTAGACAGTGCAGTTCTCTTTTACTAAAAATAAACGGTCATAAGGGACACAAAGGCCTTGGCCAAGTATGGTACTTATTACTATTGTTTGCTAGATATTTATGTCTTCTCGTCATCTGGTAGCTTTTTATTCCCTGTCCCCCTGTGCTTTGGTCAGGGAGGGTGCATGTGAGCATTTTACTCCATGAGTTATGAGGAGAAAGTATAGTGTGTCACTTCTGGGTTGAGTATTTAAATAGTTTTGCAGCACCCTCTGCTATTTAAATGTTATCAAAGCAAGTGGATATATTCTTGGTATGACTCCTCCAACAGCCTGGGACCCACAGTGAGAATGAATATTTAGAGTGAATGACATATAGAATAAGTAAGAAATGAGCCTTCGTTGTTTTAGGGAAATAAAGTTTGGTGTTTGTTTATTACTATAGCATACCTGGGCCTTTCCTGACTGACGTATCTATTGTTTCAAGTGCAAAATCTGTTAACCCTATTAGTCATTTGTGAGGACAACTATTTACTTGTGCCTATTAGAATTTTATTATGGAAACCAATTTGACAATAAATTTCATATTAAAAAAATTATTATTCTAAATAAATAAGGAAAAAGCTTTAAAAAAAGAATTTTGTAATGGATTTTACTGAGGATGTCTAATTGCACATGCTATTTCCCAAGTGAATGTACATGGGGATATATTTTGTCTACAGCAGTCCTCCAGACCTAGGTGTTCTACTTTGTCCTGGAGTCTCCAGAGTGGGATTATTTTCTGTGAACTACCCAAAACAAAGGAGCAGGCTTGAGAGCATAAGTCTTCTCTGACCCTTGATTTCAAGAATTAAACTCTGGCAATATTATGTACTGATTCATCATATTTGTTAGTATCAGCTTCTTAGATTCTATTTTTTTTTTTTACAAATTATAGCAAATATAAATACAAGGCAGATATTAACTGAGATACCCCATCTTATGAGATTTAAATGAAAATGCCTCCCATGCCACCAGTCACTGGAATGTCCCTCCCAGGATGCCTAGTATTTTTGAGAAGGATTATTGTGGGACATTTATATTGAAAAAAAATAACATGTAATGTTACCAAAAAGGAACAATTATTCTTTGCTGCTTTGCATTTTATCTTTTATTTTAAACATCTGCCTAAAAAAATCTACGGTCATAGAAAATTAAAGAAAATATCATCAAGAGATGCCTTGTTTTTCTGATACTATGTTGTTAGTACAATAATGTGGTAAAAAGAAAGCTCCTCAATGGGCAGGCTGATTTCAAGAGAGATTTTATATATATATATATATATATATATATATATATATATATATATATATAATATATGACTGCTATAAAAGAAAAGAAAGAGCATGATAGGCATGCACCAAAATATTATAACTATGGATAGTAGATTTTCAAGTAGTAAATGATTAGCATATTTCTTTGAAGTGTACAAAACCAGTTAGAGGCATTGTTTTTGCTACTGAATATTTTAGACCCTGGCAAAAGCCATTATGAAAAGCAATTAAACAGTTTATACACATAAGATATCTTTTCATGCCAGAATTTAATCCCCAAGGCCAAGCAGGGCAGGGGGACTTAGAAGAATCCAATGGGAGAAATTGCATACGTTTCTTCAGAGCTTCAAGTGCAAGGTAAAGTATTACACATGAGAATACAGTAAACTCAGTATTGAATAAGGAAGGAAACCAGCAGACCAGTAGGGAAATTAAACTAAACACTGGATTAATAAGTGTGAAACTATAGCACTACACATCATACATCTTTTTTAAAATGTCATTTCCAAAATATTATTACACTCTGATATATTCTTCTCATTTTATATAATAATAATGCATCTATTTAAATATAGTTATGATTATATGTTTTATCTCCTTTGTCCCTGGATTGCAAATACTCTTGTTTGCAAATATAGAATTTCAGTCATAATATCTACTAACAGATGTTACAAGAATTTTTTTGAGGTTGCAAACTCAATCTTTTTTTATTTAGTTTAAATATAACACAAAATAGATCTAGAATACATGGATGGTAAGCCAAATATAGCAATAAATTTTTAAAACATATGAAGTCTTAGGAATCAGTATTTGAAAGAAAGATGAAAAATAATCCAAATTTATTTAAAAGGCAAATTTATTTAAAAGGCAATAATGCAGATAACATCCTGCATAAGTGAGGAGCAAAAAAACCTACAGGCACCTTTTTGAACAAGATGATTAACAAAAATAATGAGAAAATGCAAAGAAGTACTATTTCCTGTATTCATAAAGCTTTGAAATAAATAAAATGAAAATAATTACATGAAAATCATAGATAATTTAGATAAGAATAATTATTGGTTTAACTATACAGATTATTATAAAATAATGACATTGGTTTCACTTTATAACAAGTTACCCTGTATGTCACTGTAAAGGAAGACACTTGTGATGAGCACTGGGTGTTATATGTAAGTGATGAATCACTAAATCCTATTCCTGAAATGAATAGTATACTATCTGTTAACTAACTAGAATTTAAATAAAAACTTGAACCATTAAAAAAATAAATAAATAGGCTACAAAGCCCCTCTATTTAATCACTATACTCCATCCTAAAGAAATGAAAATAAGTGATATTTTCTAGATGCCATTGTTTTAATTTTATTTTTTATTTTTTAAAATTTACATCCAAATTATTTAGCATATAGTGAAACAATGATGTCAGGAGTAGATTCCTTAGTGCCCCTTACCCATTTAGCCCATCCTCCCTCCCACAACCCCTCCAGCAACCCTCAGTTTGTTCTCCATATTTAGGAGTCTCTTCTGTTTTGTTCCCCTCCCTGTTTTTATATTATTTTTGTTTCCTTTCCCTTATGTTCATCTGTTTTGTCTCTTGAAGTCCTCATTTGAGTTAAGTCATCATCAGGGAAATACAAATCAAAACCACAATGAGATATCACCTGACAGATGCCATTTTTTTTTTTTTTTTAGTATTGGTAATATTCGTGATGCTTAGCAAAATATTTTAAAAGTAATCAAGGTGTTAAAAAATGTGTTTCAAAAGATATGCCCACATTCTCTTAATACCCCTTTACACAGAAGAATATATGTTTTATTGGCTCAAAGAGGACAATATACTCTGCCTCAAAATGTCCACTTAACAGGAACAGAAGATGAAAAGGAAGATTCATAATAATGAAGTGGGAATCATCTTCCTAATTTGACTTAAATGAAAAGGCCATGTAGTAATTGGGAATAACCACTTTGAATATACAAACACTACAAACGGTCAAGATAAAAGATGTTCAAATGTAGCTGGTTGAGTGCAGCTTAGTGAGCTTGAGGGGAGACTAAAATTGGAATAAGAATTAAAACAATAACAGCAGCAACAATAACTGCCTATGTTTGGTATAAGTTCAGTAATAAAAATAAAAATAAACTATGGTTTTAAAATACCTCTTTGCATCCAACCACATTGCAAACCAAGATTTGCTAGCTTCTTAATCCCATAGGGAAATAGTGTGAATATTGAGTTTTCTTTATAGCATGATTCATAATAGTTATTGCTGTCACTTCCCCACCAAAAATCAAGAACCATGTAACTTTGTACTTAATTACCAACAAATGTTTTCACTGATTTTGTGCTTCTTTTGCAAACCTTGTCAGCAATCAATGATAGGAAAAAAAATTTTTAAATGTATAATGTTTGGTTTTCCTTCAAAGAGGTATATATTATCCCAGGTATTAGACTGATATAGGATAAGACAAACTCAGTATATGTACATATGCAAATGATGATGACAGTCTAATGGGTAGAAAAAAGCTATTTTACTTGAGATAATCATTATTCATGCTCCACAAATATTAGGCTTTCAGGCCTGTGTTATAATGTTTCAGTTTTAATTTGCATTACAGAGCAACAAAGAGCTGTAGATGTTACCATTCATAACTATTAGTTGTCCTCTACAACTGAAGTCAAAGGTAGAAAAAATTGTCTCATTGAAACCAAGAATTCATTATTGACTGCTGGCCATTATATCAAAGACATGTTTTTCTTATGTTTTTAAATGACATATTGTAAGAAAAACAAACTTTTTTCTTTATTTAAAAATAGAAAATGGTTTAAATAGTAATAATTCAATATTTTATATTGAATTTATCCAAATAAATATGTGTAATCATTTGTGAAAGTGTTGCCCATGGCACAAATATTGAATTAATTTTCAGGATTAGAATTATCTAGTCATAAGTTAAGAATTTGGAAACTCTCAAGTATTTATTAGAAATCAACTCATGAAACCATCATCCTTACATTGGTAATTTATTTTTCATTTGGGCTCCCAATTTGCTGAATAGGTAGCTTAATATAATGTGTTAGAGGAATTTATTTGATGAGAGTAAAGTGTGTAGGAAAAATAAGAAATTAAACAAACATTGCTCATATTTCATGGCCTTAGGTTAAAACTCTAATAATTGAAGGCCATCTTAAATCTTCCCCCACCCCCCCCCCCCCCCCCCCCCCCCTTAAATTAATTGGTTATACTGTATATGTTTTGGAGAAAACATCGCTGCTGCTAGGGTGACAAAACTCCATTTGCTTGCCTTATTGATGATAGTTCATTATTGCAATGCTTAATAGAATATAACATATCGCATATATTTTTCATGTATTAAAGACTATAACTTGTATTAAAAGTAACTTTTTTATAAGTCAGATGAGCAAAGAGTCAGAGAGAGAGGCAAATAACTTTTCTGGGAGTATTCATATTAACAGACACCAGAAGGAGCAGTATGTGAAAAAATGCAGAAGGTTGAGAGCATTTGGCTAAATGAAGGAACTAAAACATGGTACAGTTGGAGCATAAGTCAGCCTGGACATGGAGGGAACAGAGGCTAGTTAGAAAGATTGTCTCATGAAGAACCTTCTCTCTAACTATATTTAGCCCATGAAGTGATAATCCATAAGTCACATTATACCACACAGCCTTACTCACCTTGTGGGTGCCAGCTCTAAATAGCTGGTAACATTGTAACTGGGACAAAATGGCTGGCTATTGGAAGAGGTTCAGATCTTGTTTAGAAAGAATATATAAGAGGGGAACATGAAGCAAGGATTCTCTCTTCTTAGTCTATAGAATATGGGCTCCCCTGGGAGAAGAGAAAATTTAGAACATACATAGGTCAAATCTCATTCCAGTGATAAGTAGTTGGGGTTATGCCCTCTTTGTATTTGTGCTAAGATACCCAATCAAGGTTTCGGCCTCCTTTTTATTTTTAACTTAGGAAGATATGAAGAAAGTCTGAGAAAGGAAGGCACTTTCTCTACTGAATAACTTTTGACAGTGATTTTCAATCTAAATGATTTTTAAAAGCAGTGTTATTCTTGGCCATTACCTAGGCTCCTAAAATCCTTTCAGTTTAGTGCACTATTCATTATAATGATGTTCCTTGTGTAATGGATTTAGAACTTATTTGATCAGAAATAGAATAAAGTGGGATTAGATAAACACAAATTTCACTGAAGTTATGAAAAAAGATTCATTATCATAGAAGTTTCCAGGAGACAAAAAGTGTAACAAACTGGCAACATAATAGTTTATATTGTTTGTTCCTTGAAAACATCTTTACTTTGAGAATTCAATTTAAAGAGTTTATATTGCCATAGAAATATTCTAGATGGAAGAGCATTCGCAGCAAACATTATTTTTCTAATAACTGCAGAAGAATGAAAGTTCCAAAACCAAATCATAAATGGGAGCGTATAAATTCAGACCAAGATACTGTAAAATGTTTGACTTTTATTACACATTATTGATAACTCATTAAAAAGGAGAAAAATACATATGTTTGCAGCTTTCAGTGCCAGATTTCATTTTATCTCTTTTATATTTGCTGTGATTTACTTTTTTTAGTATGACTCGCTTTTTGGCTTTCTTTTCAGATTAATTCTTCTTTTTTTATGTTTGCCCAAAATAATTATTTTGTAAGGAAAATGTGTACCATACCACAATCATAGCACAGAGAGATGATCTTCTTGACATTCACAGTGATGCTGAAAAGTATTTATGACTGAACTGTCCCTTTTTAAGATTGTACTCTCTAACTCAAACATTTAAACTTACTTCAACTATTTTTTTTTAACTTTAAAGATCTTATTCCTGTTCTTTCTAGTTCATGACATTCCTTTCCTTTCTTAAAAAAAAAAAATATTTCACAGTATTTTTCTAAGTGATGGCAATTTTACCTTCCAGTGAGCTGTTGAATGATGTTTCCATTCCTTTCTTTGAAAGATAAACATTCTTTCTCTTTTCAGACTAAAATACTTATCAATGCTTTTATGATATTCGTTTATTTTGTAATAGACTATAGTAGTTTGTAGTGCAGAGGCCCGGGTATTATCCCCTTATTAGGGAAGAATAAACAAAGAGTAAATTGGGAGAAATTTTTCCTCTTTGTTACCATTTATCTTTTTCTTATACTGTTTTTATTCTGAAGTGTGTTATCTTATTTGATGCATTCTGTTTTCAGGGCCCTCTACTATTTAGAGTAGATAACTTCCTTAAGTACACAGATCTTCCTCTATTTATGGTGGGTTTCCACCCCCCAAACTCACTGTATGTTGAAAATATCATAAACTGAAAATGCATTTAACACACCTTACCTACTGAACATCATACCTTAGCGTGGCTTAACTTAAACAAGCTCAGAACACTCCCATTAACCCATTAACCATTTGCCTAGAGTTAGGCAAAATCATTAACACAAAGCACATTTTATAATAAAGTATTGAATAGCTCATATAATTTGGTGATTACTAAAAGCAAAAAACAGAATGGTTGTGTGAGTGCACAATGGTTGGGTGTTGATTATTCACCCTGGTGATCATGTGGCTCCTGGGAAGTGTGGCTCACTGCCCCTGTCCAGCATCCCAGGAGAATGTATCATACCACATATTGCTAGCCCAGGAAAGATCACAATTAAAAGTCTGAAGTATGGTTTCTACTGAATGCCTATTGCTTTTGTGCCATCATAAAGTCAAAAAATTCTAAGTAGAACCATCATAAGTTGGGGACTGTCTGTATTTTATAAAGCAGAGAAGTTTTTTTTTTAACCCCTGACTTACTTTTTTTTGTATTTTTTAAAGTTTTTATTTAAATTCCAGTTAGTTAACATACAGTGTAATATTAGTTTCAGGCGTACAATATAGCGATTCAACATTTCCATACAATACCCTGTTAAAGCAGAGTTTTGTATTCCAAGATTTATCTTATTTTATACAGAATACCTTCACTTTTTGTCTCCTAAAATGGGAAACTCCAATTTGTTTACATTTAATATTTTATTTTAAAGGAAATCTGAAAGTAGCATGATACTTATTCTGACTAAAGACAGTGTCTTCAACTGATTTCCTCATTCTTTACCTGTCGTGTTGATTTGTTTTGCAGAATCAAGCACCATACAACATGGGACCCAAATAGTTTGTCTCTACTTCTTTATTTTCAAAAAGCATGATTTAATTTGTCCATACGGTTTTGACAATCACTTGGCTTCTATTCATTGGTTTAAGCCTGATTTTGATTACTAAAGAGTGCATATATAGAGAGACAGGTGAGAGGGATGGCATTTACTGAGCACCTGCTGCGTAGAGGATAACAGACACTTTTATACAGGATATTTTTTTTAAACTTTTGCCCCAGTTCTAAAATACATGTGCTGGTATTCATCTGTATTTTTATTTTTTCAAGTCAGAAGCAAACACTTCAGCACTTCAAATTCATTAAATAATTAACGTTTTCAACAACAGTAAAATCAGAACTAATTACCCAATATCTCTGCACAGTGAATCCGGAATACTTACGGGAACCAAGGTCATTGTTTGCATTAGCTTATTCTACAGACACTAATGATTATTTTATACAGCATTCAGCTTCTCTACTCAGACTAGAAACAGGTTACAAGAAATAAAACACTGTTGGAAACACTTTTGCAAAGCATTGAAGTTCAGTTAAAATCATGTTTTTCAAAATTACAAGTCTATTTTTATAGTTGAGCAGATACTAGTATAGCACAGAATCAATTTAATGTACTTACAAAGCAATGTTAATGACCAATTTTCTACAAGAACAAAAATATTGCTCTCCTTAAAACACTAGCAAGCACCAGTGACTTCCTAACAGAATTAATAAAATTATTTTTGGTGTGTCCTTACAACTCCCATGTTTTAATTAATTCAAATGTTGTTGTTTTCACTGCAAACACAGCAGGAAAACACTCATGTGCAAACATTATTCTATTTTCACAAAGGAAAAAGAAATGGCTAGATCCATATAAAGTGACTTATTGATTATTGTAATAACAGGGAATTTTACAATTCTTTATGTTGTAAATTTTCAAAATAAAATAGTTGCCAATGTCTTTGCTAGTTTTAAATATATAAGTTCTACAGACTACTTTGTTTTACCAAAGATATTGCTATATAAACATAAGGAATAAAGATTTAAGATAGAGAAAGGAATTGGGGTGCCTGGGTAGCTCAGTCAGTTAAGCATTTGACTTTGGCTTAGGTCATGATCTCAAAGCTTGTGAGTTCCAGTCCTGCACGGGGCTTTGTCTGTGCTGACAGCTCAGAGCCTGAAACCTGCTTTGGGTTCTGTTGTCTCCCTCTTTCTCTGCCCCTCCCTCACTTGTGCTCTGTCTCTCTCTCTCAAAAACAAAATAATAAACATTAAAGAAAAGATAGAGAAAGGAATTGTCCATAAATTTTAAAAATTCACTTGTTAAAACTTTATGTCTTTTAAGCTGTTTTAGATCACAGCAAAATTGAGGAGTGGGGGGAAGCACAGAGATTCCACATATATTTTTGCCTCTACACACGCATAGCCTCCCCCATTACTAGCATCACTCAACAAAATGATATATTTGTTACAAAGGTTTACCAATGTAAACCTCCATCGACACATCAAAATCACTCAAAGTTCATACTTAGTTTACCTTCGTGTTTACTTTTCTTGTTGCTCATTGCACATGTTTGGACGACAAATGTATAATGACAGGTATCCATCATAGTGTCACAAAAAGCATTTTCGTAGCTCTTAAAATACTCTGTGTCCCACCTATTTATTACTCCCAAGCCCTCATCCCCTGCAACCACTGAACTTTTTACTGTTTCCATAGTTTTGCCTTTTTCAGGATGTCATACAGTTGGAATTATATAGTCTTCCCAGATTGACTTCTTTCACTTAGTAATATATAAGTTTCCTCCATGTCTTTTCATGGCTTTATAGCTCATTTCCCTTTAGCACTCATTAACACAATAACATTCCATAGTCTGGATGGCCTATAGTTTATCCGTTTATCTACTGAAGGGCATCTTGGTTGCTTCCAAGTTTGGGCAATTATAAATAAAGCTGCCATAAATATCTACATTCAGGGTTTTGTGTGGACATAAGTTTTCAACAAACCACATAGTTTAAGCCAACTTGACATGATAATTTGTTACCAAAGTGAATAATCACTTGTATCATTAACTAGTTTCTATAATCAATTTGAAGCTGTGTCAGGGACAGTGGAAGGGCCAAAGGAAAATGTAGAAGGAAATGTAGAAATGATGAAATCATCACTCCCTACAGAATGTAGGAAACAACTTGCTTCTTTCAAAGAATAAGTAATATCCTGCAACTCATTTTACCATTAACATGAGCTAGTTTTTCCTATTAATTGAATTTTACTTGTTCTCCTTTCAGTTTTCAAAGTCCCTGAAGATATGTGATATACAATTATATATTTAGGATTTATTGTGGTGATAACAACAAAGAGAAGAGCTTCCTCAGTCCTAGGAGCTTGTATTGGTTTTCTCAAATGTGTAATGGTACCTACAACTTGGAAGCTTAAAATAACACACTTGTGTTATCCTATACTTTCTGAGGGTCATAAATCCAGTAACATTTTAGCAGTTGCAAAAATAGCTGCAGAGCATCAGTTAGTGCTGGGTTCCCATCTACTGGCTGGACTATGGATCTAGCAATTCCATTTGTGGGTCTATACCCAAAAGAAATGAAAACAGGATATTGAAGACATATAGGTACTCCATGTTATTGCAGTTTTAAGCTTTATTCACAAATAGCTAAGATATGGAAGCAATATCAGAAAATGAATGGATAAGGAAGATGGGAGATACACACACACACACACACACACACACACACACACACACTGGAATATGATTCAGCCATCAGAATAAAATCCTGCCATTTTTAACAACATGGATGGACTCTGAAGGCATTATGCTAAGTGAGATTTCACACAAAGAAAGACAAATACCGTATGACATCACTTATGTGTGAAATCTAAAATGTCAAACTCATAAAGACAGAGAGTAAAATGGTGATTACTAGGGGCAGGGGGGATGTGGCATATAGGAGAGATTTTGTTTAAGGATGCCAACTTGCAATGAGTAATAAATAACTCCTAGAGATCTAAAGCCCAGTATAATCAATATAGACAACGATATTGTGTTATAAACATCAAACTTGCTAAGAGACTAGATCTTAATTTTTCCAATCACAAAAAAAAGAAATAAAAATCACATCACATGATGAAGGTACTACCTATGAATACAATTACAATCATAATATGATATATAAGTGTATCAAATCAACATCTTGTATACCTTAAATTTACACTATGTTACATATCAAATATATTTCAGTGGAGGCAGGACTAGGAAAGCATCCATTTCCCTATTCCTGTGGTCATTGGCTTCATTCAGTTCCTTGTATCTAAAGGATTCCTAGCAGCTTGCTTCTTAAAAGCCAGACAGAGGAGACAGTCTCTAGATTGAGTCTGCTGGCAAGACAGAGTTTTACATAATATAATATAATATAATATAATATAATATAATATAATATAATATAATATATAATATATATAATATAATATAATAACAATAATGGGAATAAAGTCCTGTCACCTTGTGGTATTTCACATTGAAAAGTAAGGTAGGTCCTGTCCGTTCTCAAAGATGGAAGATTATACAAGTGTGTGAACACCAGCAGGTGAAGATCACTTTAAAGTCTTTCTGCCCCTATCTTTACCCTCTTCAGTCACCTCCCATTCAGAGTCTAGCTTAACCAAGCACTGGTGGAAAATAAAATAAAGGTATGAAGTGAAAAGTTGGCATTGAGAGGTTGCACCTTCTAAAATAACAGACAGTTTCTTTTTTTTTTCCCCATGACAATTGTTTATTATAAAGGTGAACCCTGATCCTCATGATAGGCTTATCCTTTTAACATTTTTTAGTTCATATGCTATTTACTTTTATTTTAAAAATATGACATATGTATTAGTCATGCACCTAGTGATGAAAAATAATTTTTAATTTTTTTTTAACGTTTATTTTTGAGACAGAGAGAGACAGAGCATGAACGGGGGAGGGTCAGAGAGAGAGAGGGAGACACAGAATCTGAAACAGGCTCCAGGCTCTGAGCTGTCAGCACAGAGCCCGACGCGGGGCTTGAACTCATGAACCGCGATTTCATGACCTGAGCCGAAGTCGGACGCCTAACCGACTGAGCCACCCAGGCGCCCCAAAAAAATAATTTTTAATAAACAACTGGGAAAAAGGTACAAATATTTCAGAATAATAAATTTTAACCAAACTCTTTCACAATTCTAAAATTGGACTCAGACAATGCCTTTATTTAAATTTCAAATAGAATTTTTATTTTTAACAATATAAGAGAAGTTAGGTTTTCCACGTTTAACTAAAAAGGTCACAGCAAGTAGTTGCTGAATAAAAAATCCACCTTGCTCACATCATCTATTTCATTACTTATTTTTACTAGAAAAATTTTTACATGATAAAATGTACTTTTTTATTAAAAATATACCCAAAACCTTATTTACTATTATTGCTTCAAAATAAAATATTTTTAAAATATAAAATAAGAAACAGTTTGTAAAAAAGACAATTAGATCAACTTACTTTTATAAACTCATGCAGAAAATTAATAAAGATAATACACAAGAACTTGGTGGAGTGACCCAATACTGTGTTTAAAAGGCTCACGTTGGTTTCTGATATCTGGTTTTCCAAATGCAGGCTGTACAATGTCCTTCACTGAGATTTTATGTTCTACTTATTTCTTCTTCTCTTTTTTCTTTTTTTCTTTTCTTGTCTTCAGAGAGACTTACTGCTTCCCAGCTCAGTTTGGTGAGATTTCTTTGAGTGCTTTCCTTAGTTTGTTTATGACTACTAATATCCTCTCATCACCTGTGCTGCTCTTTTACTAATCAATTCCAGGTTGTGTCTTACATTGATTTGTGGTTTTGAGATGTTGCCACTTAATCAGTAAGGAAACCATAGTTCTGTGTAAAATACTTCCCACATAGAAACAATGAGGGGAAGTTCAACATGAGAACTTGGTGGAAGGAGAAACAAATAATTCTTTAAAAAAAAAGATCATTACGTCAATTCCTAAGTAGATACTAAATCTATTTATCAATCTTTTTAAAAATATGATATTTTACATTAAAAATTCTGATTATATGCTCATATGGATGCAATGAAGGCTGGTCAATGGGGAAAAACAATAATAAGTAATCTATTAAAGTTTGGACAGAAATAACTCCTCCTTGGCCAGAAGCTGAAATGTGAGTAAAGGCAGAGAGCATTCCTTTCCCTAAAGTGGAAAACTAATATTTTCCACCATTCTCATTCATGAGAGCAAAAGCAATGAATATTGGTGCTACTCTTGTAGACACAAGGCATCTAAACCTGAAATGACACATTTAGAAGTAGATGACTCTAAAGCAAAACAAATCTGGCTGTTTTCTTTTCAGCCTTCCTTATTGGATACCCCTCTCATCATACCAGGACAAAATTTATTTAAACTGTGTCACACTGCAAAAAATAATTGGTATGTTGATGGCTTCCATGATATCTTTGTGCGTCCTCAGTGCGTGTCAGTGGATACAAAAGAGAACAGGGGATCATGGTATAGATAAACATTTGGAAATCCATGTGTCAAACATTACAAGTCTGTAAACTGTATTTTGCTTTGTGGGTTATTTATTTATTTATTTATTTATTTATTTATTTATTATTTTGTTTCATCATGATGAACGTAGTTGATTCTTACCTCTACTTTCACATCTCCCATGTAGTAGATAAGATAAACTCAGTGATAGATTCACAATTTCAAGAGCCCCAACTATACTAAAATTCAGGTTACTCAAACTGTGATTGTTCTATGCTACTATAAATTTTCTCCATGTTTGCAGTAAATATATTGAGGTGACTCTAGACTATAACTCTAGTCACTATTATAAACCTCAATTTGGAATCTGGAATATATGTTGGAGGAATTTGATGCAATATGGTTTATAACTGCTGAATCATTTAATTTGACTTTTAACACATGTTTACATTTCTGATGAATAATTTTCAGAGTTTTAGAATACCAGAAAAGAATCTAAGTACTTGTTTTAAGTTCCTTTAATTATCAAATTTAGAAACAAATGTATATTCCTTAAAGAAAATTGTGTTTTAAGTTTTCTAAATTGCCATCAACATTTCAATTACTCTAAGAACATAAGGGAATGGGTTTCAGAAGAGATACATTTCTCTCAAAATTTTGACTAAAACAGTTATTAAATTTTTTTGTGTTTTTTCTTTCCCTCAGTGGGCAAATAAAACTGTGTTGATTACTCATTTGTATAAATCTTTCATCGAGGGGGAAAAAAACATAGTTAAGCACTTGAAAACTCATTAAATAATTAACACATTCAACAACAGTAAAATCAGAACTAATTACCAATATTTTGCTCAGTGAACCTTGTACTCTTACTCTGGGAATCAAGGTCATTGCCAGCATTTGCCTATTCTACAGACACTAATGATTATTTTATACAGAATTCAGCTTCTGCTTTCAGACTGCAACCTGATTAAACAAGACAATGACAGAACCATTTTTACAATATATTGTGATTGCATCAACACATACATAAGCAACCTGATAATTTAAAGGGAGAGTTTTTGTTAATTTATTTGCTTTATATTCTGAAATCTTAAGTTTTGTTTTGTTTTTTATTTTAGGTGCTAGTGCTTCTAGATTTTGTCAGAAATGTTGCTTTGGTGGGGTGCCTGGGCTCCTCAGTTGGTTAAGCATCCCACTTCAGCTGAGGTCATAATCTCGTGGTTAGTGAGTTTGAGCCCCACGTCGGGCTCTGTGCTGACAGCTCAGAGCCTGGAGCCTGCTTCGGATTCTGTGTCTCCCTCTCACTCGGACCCTTCCCCACTCACATTCTGTCTCTCTCTCAAAAGCAAATAAACATTGAAAAAATAAAAATAAAAAAAAAAAGAAATGTTGCTTTAGTTCATAGGTCAGATATTCTGAAAAGTGACACTATGAAAGGAAAGTTCTACTTTTTATGATAAAATTTCTATGAGGACCATTATCCTTAGTACAATTGTTTATCATTGAAATTGTATATACATATAAGAATATCAATTGTACTTTTGTCTTTATGAAAGCTGACTATAAAATATCCAACTTTGTTTTTAGTCTGAGAAATAAAAAAATAGTTTTTTTTTGTTTTATAGCAGAACCCAGGTAATGTAAGAAAAGGATAAAAAGAAATTTGATATAGACAATTATATGACTCAAATGACTGTATGCCACTGCTAAGAAATTAATTTAAGACTGACAGAAATTCTCACAAATTGGAAGGCAGGGTTTAACTCTCTTTAAGTAGGTCATTAAAATAGCCTCCAGAAAAAGAAAATCATGCATAGAATTTTAGGGCATAATTAAACCTCTTGAAAGCCCATCCACCCCATCAACCACCAATACATGTTGAATTATGGCAATTGGCCCAGGCAAAGCACTGCTTCCTTTCTCAACACTTGAACCTCATTAAGTTATGCTCCTCTCTTAGAGGACACACCTTTAACTGAGTCTTACTGACTGTTTAAACTACTTGATTCCAGTCATAATAAATGACAAAGCGGGCAATTACCATACAAATTAATTCTTGTAAGGATTTTTCTAATGAACTCCGTACTACCTGAAAGAATATAGACTATATCCATAAGACATTTTGTTATGTCCCTATATGCTACATTCTTAAAGACCTAAGGACTATACCATTCACCCAAACTGGAAGTTTCTCTTTACTTCACAGATGCTACTTTTCATAAGGATATAAACCTGTTTCTACCTCCTAAAAACTGGCACATAGTGCTAACTACTGGAGATGAGAAGATAACAGAATGAGATTAAAATGTGTGTGTATGTGGAGGGGTGTGCTCAAGGAAGATTTGTAGCAAAGTACAATATCAAAATCAAAATCTGTATTAGAAGAGGTTGAGCATAGATTTGAAGCTGTAAATGACTGAGTCACTGATCTAGAAGACAAACCAGAAGTACTCACGTAGAAAGGAAGAAAACAAAGAATCCATAACAGACTAGAAACACTTACATGACATGTTCAAAACAGGCAAATCTATAGGAACAAAGTAAACTAGTGGTTTCTTAGGCCCAGGAGTTGGGGAGAATAGAGGTCAACAGTAAATGGAATCTCAATGGAATGATGAAAATGTTCTAAAACTGATTTATGGTAATGATTATAGAACTTAACAAATTAATTAAATATCACTGAGGTGTATGTTTAAAATGAGTGAACTGTATGATATGCAAAGCATGTCTCAAAAGGATTATAAAAAAGTAGAAAAGACAGTTGATAAGCAAACGAAAGTAATACAACAAGCGTGAAGGAAAGAGAATGTTGATCTTACATTCAGAAAATGTTGATCTTATATTTTATCCCATTAAAAACAAAAAAAAAAGATCTAAAACGTAACAAATAACAATTAGAAGAAAACTGAGCTAAAGGTAAACTTGTGAATGTAAATTGAAGGGATCTTGGAATACTTGAGAAATAAATTGTAAATGTTTGAATAAAAGGAAAAGAAAAAAGGCCTGCTGATGTGCAGACAGAAAATAGAAGTTAAATTTAGGGCATAGAAAACAAGGCTGTACCAAAACTGGGTTCATAAGCTTCCTTCAGTGTTAAGAAGACAATAGGTTTGTGTTTTCAAATTTTGAAAGAATAAATTATAATTCAGAAATAATGTATCTAATAATTGCCAAATATGAAAATATCATTCCCTTTAAATATGCAAAGCTTTGGAAAACATACCAACCAAATATTTATCTTTTTAGCAACACTAGAATTATTCTGGTTCACCAGAGATGGAAGGAAATTAAAATTCACAAACAGAAATCATTTAAAAATACATTTCTTAATATTTTGTTAGTTTAGAATCAGAAGTCAGGTATCATTAGATTCTGTCACACAAAGATGAAATTTTATTCTCTATTGCTTCTCTTAGCTTTCTCTCTTAGGTAGTCATTTCTTTTTGGTTTCTAGGATTTTTTTCTTCCTGTACCAGCTTTGTCATTCTACTGCTTAATTAAATGTTTTGCTGTTTCATTAATAGCTAAAACAATAATGATCTCCAACATTTTCCAAATTATGAAAAACTCAATTATTTTTACAGTGGCCCATGCTGGAAGAATCACTAAACAAAATAGCTCTTAATCTTCCTTAGCATAAATATATTGATATTGAATTGATATTGAATATATTGATATTACAATGTTCTGCCCTTTAAAGGACATAGGAATATTCATTTTTTTTTACTAAGTTGGAAAGACCAATACATTCACCAAAGTGTCTTCAGTCCACTCATGTTATAAATTTTAGCCCAGTGACAATAGTTTTGCATTATTTTCTAAAATGAAAATTTGTGTTTTGAGCTCAGTTCTGGTCAAATATTCTTATAAAAAGTCTGTAAGGAAGGACATTAAAATGTTACAAGTAATCATGTCTCCATATTAGAGTTATAGGTGTTTAAATATATGTTATATGATATCCACATCTCAAATTGTCCACAGTTAAAGTTGTCAGACTTAGTAAATATAAATAATGTACATCGAGTTGTTTGTGTTTCAGAAAAAAACATTATTGGAAATTTTATTGTAAGTGTGTTTCAGATATTGCAAAGTTCATACTTATACTAACATTAAATTTGAATTGTTAGATAAGAACAAGTAATTCTTAGTATATGCCCCATGCAATATTTGAAAATGCTAAGTGAAATAAGCCATACAGAGAAAGACAGATACCATATGGTTTCACTCTTATGTGGATCCTGAGAAACTTAACAGAAACCCATGGGGGAGGGGAAGGAAAAAAAAAAAAAAAAGAGGTTAGAGTGGGAGAGAGCCAAAGCATAAGAGACTGTTAAAAACTGAGAACAAACTGAGGGTTGATGGGGGGTCGGAGGGAGGGGAAGGTGGGTGATGGGTATTGAGGAGGGCACCTTTTGGGATGAGCACTGGGTGTTGTATGGAAACCAATTTGACAATAAATTTCATATATTAAAAAAAAAAAAAAAAGAAAATACTTCTAATAATAAAATGTCCATTGGTTATTTGAAATGCAAATTTAACACCTATCTGGTGTTTTTTCTCTGGTAACCCTATCCACCATGAGAAAATATGCTTCTTTTAGTTAGAAATATACCATTTAATTTAACACACTTAGCTTACTGGATTTGGAAAGAAATGCATGAATATGGTACAGGTATTTATTTCTCAGGTTCCGAGTTGCAGATAATGATCATGTTTTATATTTTACAGTGAAAAAGTCTATAGAAGTGAAGACTATTAAAAGGATCTCTAAGACAATTAGGATATACGGGAGGGGCGCCTGGGTGAGTCAGTCGGTTGAGCGTCGAACTTTGGCTCAGGTCATGATCTCGGGGGCTGTGAGTTTGAGCCTCACATCTGTGCTGACAGCTAGGAGCCTGGAGCCTGTTTCAGATTCTGTGTCTCCCTCTCTCTCTGCCCTCCCTCGCTCATGCTCTGTCTCTTTCTTTCTGTCAAAAATAAACATTAAAAAAATTAAAAAAAAAAAAGAATATACAGGAAACACACTAATGAACCACAAAGTGAAAGGGAGGCAGCTAAAAACTAATCCATACTTAGTGGAGAAGAACCTGGAAAAATTATTTCCAATTTTTCCTCTCTAAATCTTTCCAAATGTCTTCAACTAACTGATATTTATATATCATTATATTGTATATATGTATATACATGTATATGTATATACATATATATGTATATCATATATTTATATATTTGTATAAATAACTTCAGTAACAATAAAAAGAAAAGAAAACTATTATCACTTAATGGTAAAAAGTCCTTGCAGATGACCTAAAAGCTTATGTTTAACTTACACTTAAATATACACATATACACATTGTTCCTCAGACTTTCCTATGAAACATCTTAAAAGTTGATTTTCATGCTTTTTCAGAAAGTATAGACATCTAGGCGGTAAAAGATACCATGTCTAAGATCTACTTTATTGATTTAGCTCTTTCCTTTTTTTTGTTTTGTTTTGTTTTTGTTTTTGTTTTTTTTTTTTTTTTTTGATTGATTTGACAGCTGAATTGAAGTCTGACTGGCATCCCAGAGGGCAATAGAATACTCTGCATCAAAGGCATACAGGTGAAGTTCCCAGGAGGGAAAATACTAGAAATCACAGCACAGCTAAAAACATTCCATTGTGATACTACTATTAAGAAATCCAAGTCTTGATAGTGTGGCTGCTGGGCCACATTTGTGTACTCAAAGACTCAAAAGACTCTTTTTAAGTAAACCAGTTACTTAAAGTTCTGATTACCTCACTCCAGAAACTAGACAATGCAAGGCTCAAATCCACCAGCAGCTCCAACAAAGGGAAAGTTGTATACACTGGTGAAAATCATGCTAAAAATGCAGAGATCCACAAAGAAAATGAAATAAAGACCACACCAAATCTCTAGAATTAGGAAGTAGTCAAATTCATATAGTATACTTTTAAATCAAAATGGAGCATAAATTTTCAGTTAATAAACACAGCTGAAGTTCATTTTGGAAGTTATTAGCTACTAGAAGTAAAGGGCATTTTTAATTAAAAAGTTAGACAAATTAGCATGTGTTCATAAGCATGATGTAAAAAGAAAATAATTTTCTCATTTTATTGTCAAGTTTTTAATTTTGTAATCAAAGAATGCTTTGTAACATAATTCAGATAATGAAAGTTTTCTAATTTTCAGTTGAGAAAGAATAGATAGCAGAAAAAACTCATAAAGTAGGGCAGAAAAATACATATGGCTAGATGATTTTATTTTAGTTTCATTTTTTTTAAATAAAAAAAAAGTTAAAAGTAAGATACAATTTTGTTGGCAGGGTACAATGCCAAAGTATTGTAGTCAAAAACTTTTTTTAAATTCTTTCATTTGGATCCTGGGAAAAGCTTTTTTTTTCCTTTCTGTTTTAGTTAAATGAGGTAGGGTATTAATTTTCTGCTGTTATTTATAAATAAAAATATCAGGATTAATTATATTTCATTATAAGGTTTAAGTTATGTTGCTGTTGTTTTCTCCTACTGATTCATGCATTTAAGTGACACATTATCCTCTAGTACAAAAGACATGAAATAACAATTGTGCATGGAGAAGAGTTTATTAAATGTTTATCAGAAGACTCATGCCAGAGAAGACTTACATGTGAAAACTAAATGTGAAAGATGCTGTTTTCACCTTCCAACCATTTCATGGGTAATCTTCACTGTAAACAAAGGGAAGATTGTCTAATCTGAGAAGGCAACTGTCCAAAAACAACGTTGCTATGAAACACGGAGGCATTCTCTGTAAGGTAGACTCCCTTGTTTTTTATAAATCTAGGAACTTATTTTGAGTCTTGCCACAATGATATATCTCTCTTCTAAATGAAAGTCTTCTCCTGGGTTCCATAAAAGATAGAATGGCCTTCATCTACATATTACAAAGTGGGCACATTGCCAGTTTAGGAAAGCTCTCTGGGAACTTTTACTCTATTATTATAGAACTTAGAAACATTGCCTGGCTACAGCAGAATGGATAGTGTCTTTCCACGGGAAAAAGAATCGATAAAGACTACAAAAAAGGAAAAAGGCAAAGTACTGTAGGTTCTTAAATGAAAATTGATTTCCACCATTGACCATGGAACAAGCTCATCAGTAACATCGCATTTAAAGGGAATCTAATTGTTTCTTCTTACGGTAGGGTTTGAACTTGGAAAGGAAGTATAAGAGGGAAATCAATCCTCTGTTCTCACAAGTAGCTTAGTCACAGCATACTGATTTCAAGAAAATACAATTGCTTAAGAGGGCATTGTAACCAGTCAATGGATTGCCTCAGAAAACCAAGCTGCATTCCTCAGGAACATATGGGTTCAATTTTTAATTCTTTCTTTTTTCATGTACTTTCTTGACCACTGGAGACACCCTTAATTCCTTTCAGTAACATAGTAAATTAAATACAAAAGAAAATAGATTAGTGAAAGTTCAATAGTAAAAGAGGGGTGATCATCCAGATTGTGGGCCATACTGATGATTCATCTCTGTATGTAAAGGAGAACATGTCATTTTATTTACTTATCACTTAAGTATAATAAGGGCACAGAACTGACCATGATATACAAATACTTTATTTCATGGTACTTATATTGTATATGTGAGTGAGAGAGAAGGCAGATAAATAAAGACGTAAAAAAAAAATAATGAAGGAAATACTTTGTAATAGATGTAAGACCTAACCTTAAAGCATACCATCACAGGTAAAAGGAATAGCAAAAAGTGGAAGCATGACTTCCATGGTCAAGGGACAGAAAGAAGAAAGACCAGTGTGATCAAATCTGAATAAGCTAGAATAGTATTATGAATTGATATGGGAGGGGAATGCACAAACCAAAACATGTATAACCATGGAGACCATGGTAAGTGGCTTAAGTCTCTTTGAAAGTAAGTTTGGAAACTTTGGAAGGTTTCAGGGGGCTGGTAGGGGGTCAACATTTTATTTACACTGTTCAAAATCTCATGCTGGCTGATATATGAAGAATAAACTGAAGAGGCTTTCGTAATCAGGCCTTTATAGTAGTCCAGGGGAGGAATGACTATGTCTTCAACAATGGTGATAAAAACTTTTGTTACAAGACTATTGTGTTTTCACTAAAAGCTTTTTTAAATTTAGCCATCTTGGACTGGGCAGTTGCAAAGAAAATCGCTGAATGTGGCTCAATAAGAAGAAGAAAAGTAGAGAGGGCTGTAAATACATCCTCAGAGGGAAATGAGCCACAGACTAGCAAACACTCAAAAATAAGTCATCAAACCTTCCAAAAAAATATCCCAATCCATGTATCGAATACTATGTTCCTTACATTCAAGTTCTTTTTTTTTATTATTTATTTTTTTCTGAATAGAATATTTATTTATCTTAAGAGGGCTCTGAGCTGACAGCAGCAAGCTAGATGTGAGGCTCGAACTCACCAACCACAAGATCATGACCTGAGCTAAAATTGGTGTCTCAACTGACTGTACCAGCCAGGTGCCCCTTACATTCAAGTTCTTTTAAATGCAATAAAAACTATTGTCAAGTGCTCGCTTCGGCAGCACATATACTAAAAACTATTGTCAAAGACTATCTGTTTCCCTTGCTGACTTCCCTCCCTCATCCTTCATTGCAGGCATAGTTCATTTGTCTTTCCACCTTACTTACAATAGTTCATGACTATCATTATCATACTCTCTTTCTGGCACAGTAGAAAAAGCATTGACTTATAAGCAGATGGATTCCAGTCCCGACACTTGCTGTCTGCAGTGACCTTATGAAATTCTTATTCTTCCTAGGTCTTGGTTTCCTAGTGTATAAAGCTAGAACAGACCTTTCCAATACTCTAAATGCTTTAGATATTTAAATTTAATCTACAAAATAATTCTATGAGTTAAGTATTGTTATTGTTGTTGCTATCATTCCCATTTAATGAGTATGGAAACTGAGCTGTATAGGCAAGGTGAACAGTTCAAAGTCACTAACTAGTAAGTTGTGGAGCCTAGGGTCCAACACAATCTTCCTGATTAGAGACACACATTCTGAAACGTTATATGTTTAATGAACTAACATATCATAGATACTTAGTAAAATCTTCTTACTGCTTTCATATTTTCTGCACTTCCTCTCTTATTTCAACTTGTAGTAGCTGTATGTTCAGTAATAGTTATATATACCAGTATTATACAGTATTTCAAACTCTATATTGGCCCAAACTGGTATCCTTCCTTCCTAATTTGCCATCTCTCCCAGAAGTCATGAATCAGCTGCCACCCATTGTTAAGACATAACTCTGTTTATTTAATTTCTGTCTTTATGATTTCCACAGTTGTGTAATCTGAGCTGGTAATGCTAATTGAATTCCACATCTCATGGATGATTCTTCCAAAAGAAAATAATATCCATAATGTATTTGCAGGATTCAGAGAAAATGATACAATTTTCTGCATTTGATCGAGCAACTGATATATAGTTATAACTTTCTGAGTTCTGACTTTCAAGTTATGGTAAATAATTTTTGATAGAAGCATACTAGGGAAAATGTCACAAAATAATCTAAGCAATCACACACCTCAAATGTTAAGCAAAGTCACTTTCTGTGCAGTTAATGGTGTTTCACTAGTCATGGACAAGCTAATGAGTGGTTGAAGTGGACATCAGAAACAAGTGAGAGAAGGAGCATTTATATGGAAAAGTATTGAGGACAGCATTAAGGATTTGTTTTCAATGTCAGAAGTAGTAATGATGACCTTCAGTATAGACATTGTTCAAACATTTTTTGTACATATTTTCTCATTTTATTTTGCTTTCAATAGCCTTAAGAAGTAGGTGGTAGTGGGAAGGTGGGAGACAGTATCATTAGTAATGATAATAATTTCAGGAGAACTATTTTCTAGTAGCGAAAACTGAGAAAGAGATACAGGTAAATTACTTCAAATTCTATAGCTAGTAAGGAGTAGAACTGGATCAATTCCTTATACTCAAAATCTCTGGATTTTCCACTATAAAAAAGCTTTCAACATAAATTAATTTTTCATTATGGTGCGTAACTATTTAAGAAAGACACATATCTGAAAACTACACTCATGGTTTGGGTTATATATAATATGTACATTCTATTTTGAGCAGAGAAATGTTTTAAGTAAAATGTTGTGCTTTAATTTCTGAAGTGGGGTAAAAGTTATTGAGAATAATTCATTTAAAGAGGAAATATAGCCTAATTAAAGCTATTTAATGTATTCAATCTCAATTTATCTTTTACTGATCCTAGATATTAAATATTATCCTCATTTTTTTTGAGTAAGGAAACTGAGAGATCTATTGAGTGCATGGATGAGCTGTAAACAAAGTTAATGAAATCTAATTAGTTACTCTAGTTTTATCTCATTCATTGTAACATACATACTCCTATAAAATGAAGATTGTGTAATTGTCTCCAAGCATATTCACAATTTTGCATTTTTAAATTATAAATGTAAAGGTTTGCCAAAACATGTTATTCAAACAAGAATGGAACTAAGAACGTTATTAAATAATCATAGTGCCAATGAGGCACTAGTCGTTTTCATCTGTGTTATCTTATTTAACCCTGACAAATCTCCCTCAAGGTATGATTGAAATAATTTGCCAGAAGAGTAAACTGAAATTGAGGAAGATTAAATAGCTTGTCCACATAATGCTATTAGGAATTTTCCAAGTTTATATTTGGTCATATCTAGTTATCTTTTTGAGACCATTTAACCATGGCACTGGCTATAAAGTAAAACAAAATAGAACACTACAAAACAAAACATAAAACACAACAACAGCAACCACAATAAAAAAAAAAAAAGCCAACACTCATTATCACCAACTGTTGAATAAATATTTCTCAGGAGAACTCACTGCTACTACAGAGTCATATTAACCAACAAATAGTAACAAAAAGATAATGACTTTTGGGCTCAACAAACCTGATCTTCATAATGCTCTGACATACTGAAGAAGCATTAGATCCAGATCTCATTACTTTATCTGCTTGATCCATTTTGTGTTCTTGTGATACTAACTTGGCACTATTTCTTCACTTTCTATCATGTTGCAGTAGTACATTATTATAAGCTTTTCTTATACATTTCCACTGTAAGTACTAACAACTTCTCAAGAAGTGGTATCAACATTGAGCACTGCAGAAATGAGATAGGATTGCCAGTTACCACAATTTTGGAATACTCTTGAACTAATATTATAAATCAGATACTCAATGTTTTTGAAATCTATCATTTACAATAGAATTCAATTTAAGAGAAGGAGCGAAACATATTTTTACCATTGATGACAGTCTTAATTCCTGTAAATAAATGAAAGATATACATTCACTTCCGATAGCAGAGTTAAGCAGGCAAAAAATTCAAACTTTTATAAGTTAAATTTCAGAAAGTTCATTATAATTACATAAGTGTTCCAGGGACAATAGGTCACTTAGATTTTTGTCTGGTTATTGTTTTAACAATTAGGCACCAAGAGTAAGTTATTTAAATGAAAAAGCCTTAAACCACAGTTTGACAGAGCTTTGATTTGGAAATGAAGGGCAAGAAATTCTGTGTCTAAAATATTATTTTTAAATTTTAAGCAATTTTATAAAATTTGGTGATATCTTCTCAAAATGCAGCTTACATTATAAAGTTATCTTTAACTAGAAATCATAATCCATATCATATCTAATAAAGTTCCAGTTAACAATAAAGCTAAATTTTAAGTTGCTATGTTAAAAATCTTAGGCAATTAGAAATCTTAATATCTAATGTTCTGTTATGCCATTAATAGGTTACAATCAGTTGATTTATACACAATAACAATGAAGCTAAAGTCTTGGGATATATCCCAGTGTGAATTTATAATGTACATTCTACTCTTGACTACCATCAGTCATCTTAGAGGCATTTATTTCTTTTTTTTTTTAATATTTTTTTAAATGTTTATTCACTTTTTTGAGAGACAGACACAGAGTGTGAGCAGAGTAGTGGAAGAGAGAGAGGGAGACACAGAATCTGAAGCAGGCTCCAGGCTCTGAGCTGTCAGCACAGAGCCTGATGAGGGGCTCGAACTCACAAACCATGATATCGAGACCTAAGCCGAAGTCAGACGCTTAACTGACTGAGCGCCCCAGGCGCCCCAGAAGCATTTATTTCTGATTCTAAAGATGGTTAAATCCAGGAAAGAAACATGGTTCTTTATCAGGCAATTTACCATCAAAATGAGAAAAACAATTCCAGCTAATTTCTGCATTTTGGAAGCAGAATTTTTTTTTTTCTAAAAACCAATAGTATTCTTTGTTTCTGGGACTAAAAGGCAGATACCTTGAAAAGGAAGTAATATAGAGACATGCCTTTCCAGAGTGAGCAAAAAGAAATCACAACTTGCAAGGATCTGTACTAAATGCAAATCTGGGATAAAAATGTAGTATCTAGAATGTCTAATGTGGAAGATGCTATGTTAAAGCACACATTTCTGATTGTATGGCTAATAGGATGTATAGTATCAACAAAATTTTTACATGATCCATCTGTGATGAAACAGGCCCCCAGCCAGAAGCTAAAGATTTCATTTCATCCTTGTGAAAAAGTGATCCTGGACTCTAATGGCTGCCATGCTCTCTGCCAGGATCCCAGGAATGGCCAGTTCATGCATACTTTTTTGAGTAGAACATTACCCCCAAAGCCCTATTCACTCTCCATAACTGGTGATGTGCATCAAGGAATGCAAGCCACATGCCATTGTTAAGCTAGGTCCACCTAGATTTCCATATGGAAATCTTGTCTCCAAGCAAGAGACATTTCTAAGCCCCAAAGAGAGAAATCCAAGTATTTCCTCACCTGTGAAATAGGGCCATTAATAGGACCCTAAAGCCTACTGGGATAATTTATTTTGTACCTTTAAGAAATTTATTTTATATTTTACTCACAAGATAACTCTGTCTTGAAAGGTACATACTGAGGAGGGACAGACCTGTTAGCTCTTCTCAAGGCAAAGTTTCTTAATCTGAAAGTGAGCTTCAGGCAGGTCACACTGCATGGAACTTACATGCAAAATATGCCAGCTTTATAAATATGTCCTCTTAACTTCTGGAATCAAATTTAAAGAGTTGGTAACTCTGAAAAGATTAATAACAAGAGATCAACTGTTGTGTAAGATAAGAAAGAAATTTCTGAAGGGAGAAATATATAGAGAAACAATATTTGAAATACCTCTAAGTTTTTTTAGTTAGCTTATTTCCATTAAAATGTTATGTCTTACAATACTTTAAAGAAATCTGTACATTGCAAAATTATGTGAATGTCTACTTTGCCACAAAATTACAGAAATCCAACTTTTACCACACACACACACACACACAAACACACACACACACACTCCCCTCCCCCCAGTTTATTCATTACATTGTCTAATTCTGCTGTTGTTCTAAAATGAATCCTGTGTCAGCTCTTAATAGCATGGTAACTGAATAACACTATGGCCATTGAAGAGGTGGAAAGTCATGGTATTATTCAGATCTGTCCAGGTTGGGACACAGGATTTAAAGAATTCACTGAGTTGATGAGAATCTTATCTAATCTTTCTGGAGATAAATGCCTGGCTGCACATGCAAAAAGACCTATATTCTTTCCTCCCTTTTCTAGCAAAACAAAACAACAAAACACACTCTAGTCCTTCTGAAAACATTACTTTGGGTCTCAATAAAGTTCTGAACTTGAATAAAAAACATTCAGATGCTGAAAAATGTTGCATACAATTCTTTCCAGGAGAAATACACATGTATGGATGGTGTTCCCAGTGACTAGTTAGAAAATCTAAAGAAACTATATATAAAGTTTTGTGGTAATATAAATTTTGGTTTAGCACTATGATGATGAAATACAGTGAAATGAGATATCTTTCAGATCTTTCCTAATCCTGTAATAAATTGATGGCTCCCCAAAGAGTTAAAAGGTTACAGTGTCTTCAGTGTTCCATTCTCTGTCCTATGGAGATGCCAGAAGGTCCTGTATTTGAGGATAAAGGCTTTGGCTCAGCTTGTACTAGATGAGGCACCAACATGGAGACCCCAGAAGATACCTAATAAAAGCAGTCACTGAGACTCATCAATAAGGAAAAGAACCAAAAATAAGATTTATTTGCCAGGATAAGAAGTCTAAGGGATGAGAAAAGCATTATCTACCAGAATGTGAGAGAGGTTAAAATGTGGATCTCAGGCAATGAGCCAAGATGACTTGGTTTATCCCATGCTGGTTCTTCACCAGTATCAGGCTCATGGGAGTAAAGATGCTGCACTGGGCCAAGCATCATCAATGTTCAATAAATTCAAATGACTATATCGTATATTGTCAATAAGTATCACCTTGTATCATGAATAACTCCAGCAAGTTATTCAAAGTATGTGCTTTATCTCACTTACTTCATGAATTCTCTGGGTCCCAAACTCTCCATGTCAGTTTTGTTTAACATGAAGAACTTCCATCCCCACATTTAGGAAGTTATAGATTCCAGAGGATCTTAATTTTTTAAAAAAAAATTTTTAACATTTATTTATTTTTGAGACAGAGAGAGACAGAGGATGAGCAGGGGAGGGTCAGAGAGAGAGGGAGACATAGAATCCGAAACAGGCTCCAGGCTCTGAGCTGTCAGCCCAGAGCCCGATGCGGGGCTCGAACTCACGGATCGCGAGATCATGACCTGAGCCAAAGTCGGTTGCCCAACCCACTGAGCCACCAGGCGCCCCCAGAGGATCTTAATTTTTAATACAGTAACTTGTATAAGAGCAAGCATTCAGAAGTGAAGATTCTTATATTGGAGGATTCTTTTCAATATGCAAGAAAGTTTTCCCTGCAACACTGGAGATAAATTGACTTATTAAGAACAGTTGTTTAACATGTACTTGGCAGACATGAATTAATTCACATTCTGTTTTGCATCATTCCAAAGCCTAATTTTTGAGCCAAGCCTATGCTACACATTCAAGGTAATAATATATTTTTAAAGGTATTTCAAAATCATAAGGAAATATATACTGAGTGCTTGAGAGGTAAACTGTGTTATATATCATACCCTAACTATGCCAAGGCCGAGTGATTTTAATTTGTTCACTTAGTAAGCTCTTTGGAATTTCAAATGTATCTTAAACAAGCTGGTGATTGAGAATATACATTTTATTAGTGTGATTAAATATGACACTTTCATCTATTGCAGTTTAGAGCAGTCCTAGCTTCATAGCTCATATGTAAGAAATGAAATAATTTAATATACATACCATGTGCCCTGCACAATTTTTCTACATCTCATTGAAATTCTGTCACAATTTATCATTATTGAAACACCATAGAGTAGTAGTAGTCTATGAGATGTCTTCAAAGAAAAATAAAAAATGGGGTTAATAGCATGTATCTATCCTTGGAGAACTCCATATCTTTCTGATTCAAGAAAGGAATACAAAAATTTATGGAATGGACTAAACATTCCATAATTTAAATCATTTGTTACATCATGCAGAAAGAAACCCAAAAGTATATTAAGTTGGTCACAAATCATTGGAATGTATTTTATATTGTCTGTCAATATGTTAGTATTAAATCTTCATGTAAGGAAGAATTGAAGAAGTCCAAATTAAAAGAAGATCAAACATTGGTACTCTACAAGTACCTTTGACATTGTGAAAGGTATATTCCTTTACAATTCATTCCAAAATAGCATCCTAAAATCCACATCTAACCCACATTCTAAAAACTATTACTAAATTTCTCAGAATGATCCAGATTCTAGTGCCTTATTATTTCCATAATTTAAAATCAAACTCCAATTTCATTCATTTTTGAAATTTTCTAGCACTAATTATTCAAATAACATTTGATACTAGAAAAAGAATAAATCATTTTTTAGTTACAGGAAGTTAAATTATCTTGAATATATTTTCAAACTATGGAAAGAAATACTTCAATTCAGAATTTTAAAAATGCAGAAATTTTATGAAAAATATGAGTCATCAAATCTTGAAATGCATTAACAATCTCTGATAATATACTTTGTGTTCTATAATGAACTATACAAAGTACAATAACTTTTGTGGTTCCATACAAATTTTAGGATTGTTTGTTCTAGCTTTGAGAAGAATGCCAGTGCAACTTTGACTGGGATTGCATTGAATGTGTAGATTGCTTTGGGTCCAAAAAAGACACTGAATAGCCAAAGTAATACTGAAGAAGAAAACCAAAGTGGAAGGCATCACTATCCCAGATGTTAGCCTCTACTACAAAGTTGTAATCATCAAGACAATAGGGTATTGGCACAAAAACAGACACAGAGACCAATGGAATAGAATAGAGACTCCAGAACTGGACCCATAAATGTATGGCCAACTAATTTTTGACAGAGCAGGAAAGATTCCAGGTATCCAATGGAAAAAAGACAGTCTCTTTAGCCAATGGTGCTGGGAGAACTGGACAGCAACATGCAGAAGAATGAAACTAGACCACTTTCTTACAGCATGCACAAAAATAAACTCAAAATGGATGAAAGACCTAAATGTGAGACAGGAAACCATCAAAACCCTAGAGAAGAAAGTAGGCAACAATCTCTTTGACCTCAGCCGTAACAATTTCTTGCTCAACATGTCTCCAAAGGCAAAGGAATTAAAAGCAAAAATGAACTATTGGGACCTCATCAAGATATAAAGCTTATGCACTGCAAAAGAAACAATCAACAAAACTAAAAGGCAACTGACGGAACGGGAAGAGATATTTGCTAATGACATATGGGATAAAGGGCTAGTATCCAAACTCTATAAAGAGCTTACCAAACTCAACACCCGAAAAACAAATAATCCAGTGAAGATATGGGCAGAAGACATGAATAGACACGTCTCCAAAGAAGATATCCAGATGGCCAACCGACACATGAAAAAATACTCAGCAATTTAATAGAATTATACAAATAGCAGAGGAAAAAAAGCATGATCTATTTCTAACACAAATGCATGAATAAATGTGATATGCAGTTTTAGCAATAAATTCTGCTGAGTGTACAAACTTATACATGTGTGAATCCCATTTTCTCTCTCTTTTCTACTCTTAGGATAGTAAAATCTCTCTTTTCTATCAGAGTACTTCCTCCACTTTCGCTCAGATCCCATTCCTTATCTCATTCTCAAAGTCTCATGTCCTTGTTAATTCTGTCTCCCCATCCTATCAGCAAACTCTTTCCAGATTATCTATATCAGCATTAAATGGTGATCTACTACCCCACTTAAAAACAGCATCTAAGAATAAAGAAAAACAAAACAAAATGCTTCCCTGGATCAAACTTCACCCCCATCCCCCTCTCCCTGTCAACAAAGCTGCATTTCCTATTCAATCCATTGTTGACTGGATCCTGCCTCTACTACAGTCAACAACAAAAGATTTGTCCAGAACATTTGTCTATCTTCATCTCACTCAGCCTTCTAGAAACTATAACAAAGTGGCACAGTAATCTCTTCCTCGTTGCAAAACAGTGTATAGGGGTGGGATTTGGAGGGGAGCAGGAACATCTTTTATACCACTGTGCCTTGTTTTCCTCAACCTGGATTTGCCTTGCTATCTGTTGTTCACTCCCTTCCTGTACAAAGCCTCCACATATCTGGGTTTCCCAGGGTACCAGCTTGGGTCCAATTCTTTGGTCTCTGAATATTTAACCTGTGATGATAATCATAAGTACCAGTGGATTTAAACACCACCTCTCTGCTGATGTTTCCTAATTAATTTCTCTACCCCAGACTCCTAGTCTTGATTCTTTATTTGCATGTCCACATGATCTCTCCCAAACAATCTGTCTGTGATCCTTTCAGTCTTATGCCCCAATTATGCCCCATGTTTCCTCTTTTATTCATCTCACATTTATAACTTTAGCCCACACAAGTAACATGCAAACTTATTTCCCCACCTCTATTTATCTTACATCCCAATCCATTTTTTATCCAGCTGCAAAAGCCACTTTAAAATCCAAATCACATCACATTTCACTGCAGATTAAGTGTTTCAATGACTTTCCACTGAAGTTAGGATCAAATCATATTATTTACTTTGGTCTGAAAGTTACCGTGTAATTGCGTTCCTCTGTGAATTTCCATCCTTATCTCTGACTACCTTCATCTTTTCTTCACTGTGCTTTAGGCACTCTAATATTCTTTGAGTTCTTGGAATAAGCCAAGTTCTTTCAGCTGCAGGACATTTGCACCTGGTGTGTACCATGCCTGGAGTGTTCTTCATTTCATCGTCAAAGAGCATCTTCTAATTCATTTTGGTTACAGCTTGAATTTTAACTCTTTAGAATATGTCATAACCACCTTCTATAAAATATCAATCTATTCACCCTGCAAATTTCAAGTTCTCTTTGTTTTTCAATATATAGTTATTGTTAATATTAAAATATTGTTACTTATAATGATCTAATTTGAGTATCCATTCCCCACTTTTTTGTACTTCTACCTTTTGGCTGAAGGACTTAATGGATTATATTTGACATCTGTACCCCAATTAATTGGAAGATGCAACTATTTTCATTTTAATTTTTAAATGACTTAGAAAGCCAGAATAACTTGGCCACTGCTAAGTTGCTTTGGGAACATGGAAATGCAAAGATCTAAACAGCTAATGAACATTTGTTGACCCTTTTGAGAGGCTCATTTTCTCCAAAGGCAACATTTAAAATAAACATTCAGGTCCTAGAACATACATATGTAGATACAGATAATTGTGCCACTCTCTAAATTAAACCACACTCTACTGATAATGTCATTCTCTTTGGCATGGGTATCCAGCTTATTATAGAAATATACAGTAGGAATCACTAGGAATTTGTGAAATAAAAAGAAGAGACAAACATTTCATCAAATGAAAGGAGTCTGGGGAGTCTGGGTGGCTCATTTGGTTGAGCATCTGACTCTTGATTTCAGCTCAGGTCATGATCCCAGGGTCATGGAATTGAGTCCCATGTTGGGCTCCATGCTGGGTGTGGAACCTGCTTGAGATTCTTTCTATCTGTCCCTCTGCTCTTTCCCCACTCCTCAAAAATAAATCAAATTAAAGGCATTTTTGTAAAATATTTTTGTAAGTAGATTTGTTAATATATCTTTTAACACAAGTAGCACTTTGGAAAAAGCAAGACTTTACATTTATGTGGTAACAAAGATTTCATCATTTATAAAACATAGAGATATTATTTTCCTCATAAAATTGATGTGAAGATTAAATGAGATATATAAAACTCAATATTCATATTGGGTGCACAGTAGGTTCTAGTAAGTGTTATTTGTATAATACTTAAATGTATTATAAAATCTCACTTATTAGTAATTTCAGGGAAAGCAAATATAATAAAGAGAATTTAAAATTATTTAAATAAGAGCTTTATCATATTCAGCTTCACATATTAGTAAAAATGTACTCAGGATGTGCTATGTACATATATGAAATTTTAAATTGTGAATTATTGGTCTTCCATTATTAGCTTAATAGAAAATTTAGTGCATTACTGTGTAAAAGTTCTTAGAGGGCTTGATTTAATAAATAGTCATTTTGATTTATAATTTGTGGCTGTTTAAAATAACAAATATTTAAGAATGTCTTTTCCCCATTATATATTCTTGTCTCCTTAGAATAATTGACCATATAAGCACGTGTTAATTTATGAGCTCTCTATTCTGTTCTATTGATCTATATGTCTATTTATGTGCCAGTACCATCCTGTTTTTAGTACTACTGCTTTGTAGTATATCTTGAAATCCGGAATGTGATGCCTCCAACTTTGTTATTTCTCAAAATTTCTTTGGCTACTCAGGGTTTTTTTGTAGTTTCAGACAAACTTTAGTATTATTTGTTCTAGCTGTGAAAAATGCCATTAGTATTTTGATAGAGATTTCATTGATAGATTGCTTTGGGTAGTATGAATAAGGTTTTAGAAGAATCTCTAAGCTTCCTTGTTAAGAATAGAGGAGGTTTTGGGGTGCCTGGGTGGCTCAGTCAGTTGAGTGTCTGACTTTGGCTCAGGTCATGATCTCACGGTCCATGAGTTCGAGCCCCACATTGGGCTCTGAAGTTCTGACAGCTCAGAGCCTGGAACCTGCTTCAGATTCTGTGTCTCCATCTCTCTCTGCCGCTCCCCCCTCATGCGCTCTCTCTCTCTCTCTCTCTCTCTCTGTCAAAAATAAACATTAAAAAAAAAAGAATAGAGGAGGTGGGGGAAGATCAAATAGAATTAGGCAGGCCAGTTATAAGGTATTGCAATAATCCAGATGAGACAGATCTGTTCTTTTGAAAATGGGTTAACAATGGAGCTGAATAAAAGCGGTCAGGTTCTCAATATATTATGTAGTTACAGCCAACAGATTCTAGCAAGATTTTCTGATGCTAGCATGTTTTGTTTCTAGAATGAAAGTATCAGTGTATCACAAGTGGTACCAAGGTTTTGGATCTGAGTAACTGGGAGACTAGATTTGCAATAACTGAGTTGGGATGGGAAAGGATACAGATCAAGAATATTTCGTTTGTTGTTTGAAAGTGACAGTGAATAAATATTGAATTTGAGATGTTGTATTTGATATAATACACTTTGATAAAAGTGATGTGATAAAAGTGATAAAGTTGATAAACACTCTTTTTTTTTTATAGTTAGTTGGGAGACCAGTAATTCAGGTTAATAATAATCGTTAACATTTATTTTTCACTTATTACATGCCAGATGTTGGTTTAAGCTTATTACTTTTCAATGAATGCCCATCCATATTGCTCAAAATTTATTTTCATAAGGATGTTTAAATTAACACTTTCTTATCTAAAGCCCTCGAGGCCAGAGAACTTTAGATTTCAGGAATTACTAGATTGTACAAAAAGTAGTACAGTGTACATGCAATCTATTTTACAATACCTTTCAGTTGGATCTAGGGTACTATTCTTTAGTTGACCATATTATTATATCTTCAGAAAAACATAAATATTCACAGTAGGAGGGATCAATAAAGAGTATCATTAGCCTGCTACCTGTTCAGGTCAGGCATTCCATCAAATCAATTCAAGTCAAATCAGATTTTACTGCCAGATGAATTATTTAAAAAACCTTCAGACTTTCAGAATTTATCGGGTTTCAGATAAATTTTCAGATAAAGCCCTGTAACCTACATTAACTGTAATTTTGGAAATCCTAAAAATAAAACATAAAGTCGATGGTGACAAATCACTCTTCTATACAGGTGAACTCCTTCTTTGGATTACAGCTTAAAAGAGATAACTTCCAGAAGATTCTTACAAATTTATTGAATATTTAATTCATTTCTGGTATTTTTGTGGCATATGTGCTTTGATGCACATTTTAAAATATTACTTATAAAGCTCTTAATAATAAATTAAATCTCATTTGATCCAATGATAAATACTAGTTGTTTCAATGCCTATTGTATTCTTTATTATTGGCTAAGAGAAATAATGGTTTTTTTATGATTAACAAGAGATAAATGGGAATAATGTATAAGCTGTATGCAGGAACTACTCACAAATTAAAGTGTCCATTATAAATTATTTTCCTAAGCACTTTTCTATGGACACAATAATTAAAAATACCTTGGAATGGAATGGTTAAATAAATAACTTTAAGTGTTAGATCAATTTTATAAACATGTCTACTCACTTCAAAGAATGCAAGTAATTGCTATAAAATGTTAAACACCACAGTATATTTTTAAATGTTTTTAAAAGCATTATATGTCAATGTCTGTCTGTCAAGTACACTGAATTCCCAAGTAAATTGAAGAATCTACTCTTTTTTAAAAATAGACTCAATTTTTTAGAGTAATTTTAGGTTCGTAGAAAAACAGAGCAGAAAGTACAGAGTAGCTGTGTACCACCTGCCTTCTTTACACATGAATGGCCTCCCCCGCTGTCAACACCTTTCACCAAAGTGGTACATTTGTTGCAATCAATAAACCTACGTTGACATATCATTATTATGCAAAGCCCATAGTTTTCATTAAGATCCACTCTCTGTGTTGCACATTCTATAGATTTTGCCAAATGTACAATGACATGTATCTACCATTATAGTATTTTATAGAATACTTTCATTGCCCTAAAATTCCTCCAGGTTTACTCCTTTTTAATACATTAACATTTTGTTTGAAATGTTGTATGGAAAAATTTATAGCTTTTTTTTCCCTAAAGATTCCCAATACAATTTATATTTCATATAAATGACCTCCCTCAGTCATGTACTATTTCATCTTTCCTGATATAAATCTGTTATGCCTCTCTATAGCATGAAATTAGAACCAGAAATAGTCAAATGACTTAAAACAGAAAAATAAGGAGAATATTAGCAGGGGATAGCAGTAACCATCATTTTATCAATTCATTTGTTTTGCATTTAATAAATATATATTTACTGTCTAGTTTATGCCAAGCACTCTTGAGGGTACTGCAAAATGTGAACATACAGATAAAATACCTTTGTTTTGGGAAAAAGAAAGACAATAAATATAAATAAATGATTAACAAAACACGTAGAAGTATTATGGCAAACATTACAACAAGAAACAAAGCAATGTAGGGGGGAAAATGCAGTGAGGGATTTTATAGATTACTAGTTGGAAAGGGCGTCTCAGAGCCAATGTTCTATGAGAACAGACCCAGATCAACTGAGACAGCAAGTCATGCATAGGTCTAACAATATTCTAGGCAGATGGTAAAGAAATTACTAAGTCCCCTAAGTAGGTCTGAGCTTGGTACATACATTTAAAGAGTAGAAAAAACATGATGTTACCTCAGTAGAGTAAGTGGTCAGAGATGGGGTGCAAAGTAACAGAAAGAGACCAAATAATATTGGACTTTTATACTATCAAGAACTTTATTTTGTTTTGTTTTTCTATTTTTTCTCTCCTGAGTGTAATGGGAATCCATTAAAGGTTTGAGTAGGAATAGAACAAATTTTAGTTCACACTTTCTAAAATATTAGATTGTATAGAGAATGGGCAAGAGTGGAAAATGACAGATGAATTGATATGTTATTGCAGTAGTCTTGGTGAGAAGTAATAGTATCTTAGACCATAGTGTTTCTCTTTCATTCTTTTAATATGGATAAATGTACTGAAATGTTTTTAGAAGTCAATGGATATCTTGCATTCCTAGGGAAAAAAAACCCTGCAGGCATAGTGTATTAGACTATGATACATCATTGAATTTTATATGCTAGTATATAATTATATTCTATATTAATATATTTTATTACATATTAATATATTTTTGTGTCAATAATTCCATAAGGTATTTTGCAATGGATTTCAATAGTGTAGTAATGTTTTCTCATTTTAGTATTAGAGTAGTGATGGCCTCATACAATGAATTATTATAACACTCCTTTTCTGAAAAAGGTAATATAGCATTGGTATTATTTTTTCATTAAAAGTTTAACAAAATCTACCAGTATAGCCATCTGGACATAATGTTTTCATTGTGAAAAGATTTTATACTATGAATTAAATTTATTTAATTGATGTAGGCCAACTTAAATTATTTATTTATTCTAGAGTCAGTTTTGATATTTGTATTAGTTTTCTATTACTGTCAAAACAAATTATCATAAATTTAGTGGCATCAAACACATTTTTTATCTCACAGTTCAATAGGTCAGAAATCCAGGTGTAGAATTGCTCAGTTGGATCATCTGCTTAACATCTCCCAAGACTAAAATCAAGATGCCCTTCTGAGAGGTGCTGAGGATGAATCCACTTCCAAGGTTATTTAAGATGTTAGTCAAATTCATGGTTCATATTATTTACATCTACAAAGCCTCTTTAGCTATGTAACATAACAGATTCACAGATTCCAGAGATTAGAGTAGAGATGTATTTTGGGGTCAATTCTGCCTATTATAGTGACTTTCAAAGAATTTGTCCATTTTATCTGAGTTGCATTGAATCAGTTTACAAAATATTGTTTATAATATTTATTATTGTTTTAGTATCCTTAAGATTGGTACTTATATACCCTTTTTATTCTTAATGTTTGTGAGGTTTTTTTATCTTGATTGATCTAGCCAGATATATACTCAAACATATTTATCTTTGTAAACAAAAAATCTTTTGGTTTTCATGATCTCTATTCTCATAATTTTCAATTTCATTATTTCTGCTCTTGTATTTAATATTTCATTTTTCTACACATTTAACTTTAATGTATTTTCTTTTTTAGTTTCTTAAAAGCAATGTCTTCAATCTTTGATTTAGTTAATAATGTTAATGGTTTCTATATCCCCACTACTTTTTTGTCTATTTATTCTAGCAATTACTGAGATAGGCTAGTTGAAATTTCTAACTATAATTGCCAATTTGTCTGTTTACTTAAGTTCTGTCGGTTTTTGCATCAAGTATTTTAATGCTGTTAATAAGTTTTGTGGAATTGTTATATAATAAGAAATACGTATTTTGGTTTTCATCACTGGCTTCTAGATAGAGCTACTGAACCTTTTGAATTTCCTAAGCGATGAGGGTGCTAGGAGCATTTTATTTGGTTTTTGACCCATCTCTGGCATAGAGCTCCTAAAACTTTTGAGATTTCCTAAACAATAGGGATGCTAGGAGTATTCTTTGTTCTAATATTTGGGCTTTGACTCCAGTTCCTATCATAGAACTTCTAATCCCTTGGAATTTTCTGGGTGGTAGGAGCATTTTTTGTTCTAATGAGGCAACTCTTGGTGAACCACTGAATAGCTTCAGAATAGGGATTGGTCACCGAAAGCGGATGCTTCATTCAGAGGGAAGAAGGGCTGAAGATTAAGTTAATAACCATGTCTATGTGAGAAAGACTCCATAAAAATCCCTAAAGTTGGGGGTTTGGAGGACTTATGGGTTAGTGAACACATCCATGTACTGAGAGGGTGACACAGCCCAACTCCACAAAGAGAGATGCTCCGGAGTTCAGGACTCTTGTGTGTGGAGGCTCATAGAGCCTGGCTGGCTAAGATTTAAATAAGCAATGTTTGCAGCCTGGGAAACAGCTGGTTGAGAAGCTGCAACGCAGTCCAGGAAAACTGATCTCCTTTGAAATGTCAAGGCTGAAGACAGCCTGACCTTGCCTGTGGATCAACATGTTTTCCCACTCTGTAAACGCTTGATCTAATGTAGTAAAACTGCCCCCATCCTATGATGTATACACTGCCCCTGTGATGTATGTCTGCACGTCATTACCTTGATTGTACTGTTCCCTGATAATCAATGAGTATGCTTTTGCTTCTGCTTTTAAAACTACACATTCCATTCCCCTGCATCCCTTGAAATGTACTGATAAGATTAGCAGTAAAAACTGGAGAAGAGCTTTGCTCGGGCCATCACCACTGGAGCGCTTGTCTCCTTCGCCCTCTCCTCTTTCTGATTCAGATGTCTGGAGTAATCTGTTAATTGGCCACCCCAGGGTTTGCTGGTCAAACCCAGCACTTTTAGACCCAGCCTTACCTATCTTTCCTTCTGGGTGTTTTTCTGTATCCTTTATCATATCCATTATTGTATAATAAACTGGTAAACATAGTGTTTCCTTGAGTTTCATGAACTATTCTTGCAAATTATTAAAGCAAGGAGGAGGCAGTGTGAACCCTGATTTATACAGCTGGTCAGTCTCAAATACAGGAGACAACCTGAGACTTCAGATTGGTGTCTGAAATGGAGGCCATCTTGTGCGACTGAAAACTTTAACTTGTAGAATCTGATGCCAACTCCAGGTAAATAGTTCCAGAATTGAGCTGAATTGCAGAACACCTGGATGTTTTCCGGAGGGTTTGGAGAATTGGTTGGTGTGGAAAATCCCACACACTTGGTGTCAGAAGTAGACCGTTCTGAGAATGTCAGGAGGAGAAATAATTTTTCCTTTCCTTTAGTGTAGAAAAGACTTTTTTCCAGGTTTGTAGACAGTTAGGGTATTATGTGTTCTTTATAGATTGTCCCCTTCACGTTATGAAGTGTTCTTTTTATCCCTATAATATTCCTTGTTCTGGAGTCTACTTTTCTGATATTAAAATAATCACTCCAATTATCTCATGCTTAGCTGTATATTTTATATATCTTTTTATATATGGTTATAATTTTCTCATTTTAAAAAACTTTTAACTTCTCTATATTTATATTTAAGTTTCTAGTAGGAAGAAATTGGTATAATCTCTTTTTATTGGACAAGATTTTAATGTACTGTGTTTCATAGAAAAAAAGCATATAATATTTTTCCTTAAAAATCAAATACTTTGCCACATTTTTGAACCACCCAAAGATCTATTATTAATATTAAAAAAGAGAGATTCTAAAAAACTCTGCTATGATTATCAAGTATAACAAGAGCAAAATTGTGAGCTATTGAAAACAGGCATATTTGTTTAAAAGTTAACTGTATTATGAAAACCTACTGGGCTATATTATGGATGAGATGAGAGAAAATATTTTTCTATGGTTCACTCTATGTTTTGATATCTTTACTTACAAATTACAGTTACATGCATTTATTTGTGTCTTTGTTTGATGCCTGTCTCCCCACTAGAAAGTATACATCAAAAGGCAGGATATATTTTTTTTATTAATTCCTTTATCCACAGTGTCTACCACAGTGCTTTGAACATTGTAGATGGCCAATGGATAATTGTTTAATAAATGATGACTAGTATTAATCTTGCATTTACAAACCTGTTAGATAATAATAATACATAACATTAAAGAGTTTGAAGTATGTAAATGTTATGACAAAAGTAAAAGGATGGATTTTCCAGAGAAAAATAAAATGTGTCATTTGTCAAAAACTATCAACAGTCAGATGGACTGTTGTTCTGTCTTGTTAAAAGAAATAAAATGGGAGAGAAATGAATTAGTGAACTTTAAAACATATTCTCCCCAATGCTTTGGAAAAGGTGATACTTCATGGGCCCTGCCTCTTCTAGGAAGGCTTTGTCACTTCTTGTAATTTGATTATCTCAGCTCTGTGAGGCCTTAAAATATTTTATAATTTCATAGATTTTCCAGTTGTTCTTGTTAGAAAGGGACTACATTCTCTTGTCGCTTTCCATATTCTCAGCAGGAGCCCTCTTTATTTTCAGCTTTGGGTATTTTCCTTAATACACAGAAATCAAGCTTTATTTAAAACAATGATTTTTGTTAGGTTTCCATCATCCAGGTGTTCTGTATTGAAGTTTCTCCACCCTCAGAATCTCTCTAATAAAAGGTGTAGATGGAAACGAAGTCATCTTCATTTTTCAAAGCAAAGTCCATAGATATTCCCTAACATTGACTAAACAGAAAATAATTATACTATTAGAGTTATGGATTTCAGTTTCAGAAGAAATTCAAACCCCAAATAAGCAAAAGTGGTTGCTACAGAGGAGTTCATTGGAATTTTGAACTGTCTTTGACTTTTTAATTTATACTTTTCTGTAGTGCTTAACTTTTTTTTAACATTGCTTATGTATTATTGTTTTCATATATATATATGTATATACATATATACACACACATATATGTGTGTATATATGTATATACATATATATATATATATATATATATATGTATTTATTTTTTAATCTTACCTGTAACAACTACAGTAGGTTTGTTTGCTGAGTAAAAAGGTGTTAGTTGAACAAAAGTAATTCTAGCTATTTAGGACAGGTATTCACCTGGCGTGCAGTTTACGCTAGGTCATAATCTTGCTACATATTAGATGGACCAGGGGACTAATCTGGATGGGGAAGAACTTTAAACATCAGAATGGCAAGTTATAAGTGAGGCAAAACAAGGTCTTAAGATTTACAGGAGTAAGAGACAGACTCTGAGTGTCCCAGAGTTAAAGTCTAGTTAGCAAGGACAACAAGATAGATTGGGATCAATAATGTGACATAAAGCTAACTAGGTTATTCAATGAAAAGCCAGAGAAAACTTCAAAGGAACAAGGACTTAGGACATGACGTTTTGTTATATCCGTCCCCTCCGTCTCCATATGATACTGCATAATCTCTCTGCATAATACAAGTTTTGGACACAAATATTTAACACAAATTAGGGGGAAAAATCATTCTTGCTGTCAATTGGGCATTTTAGAATACTTGGCCAATCCTAAAATACATAGTTTTTGAACATTTATGTAAAATATGCTGACAATATTCATAATCCATTTTCTTTCAAATCTATACTGAAGATAGTTACCATGAGTATGTTGTTATTGATTTAAGTTGTTAGACATACGGTATGCTGTATACTACTTTGTATTATAAGTAGTTATTCTAGGTCAATTGACCTAAAGTAATTAAGAATAATGGACCTTAGTGATGACTTCTTCCATCAGCAATTTTAAAAGATACTACAAGATTAGAGAGGTAATTACTGTTTCAGCCTTGCAAATCACTGGCAAAAATAAATCCATGACACATATCTACTTTTAATAAATCAGAAATGAGTGTAGCCCCTATATAAATACCTTTTTTGATGACCTCCACATTTAGGTGAGGGAAGGAGCTATCAATAACAACCACTGGGAACCACAGATATGGCCTGGCATTAAAATAATTATGTTAAATAATGTGTTATACAATAATTTCATTTCTAACACTTTATCATATACTAGAAATATTAATTCATAAGTGATATACACTAATTACAGAGCTCTGGCAGGGTAAACAAATGATTAAAAATCACATGTGGTATTACTGAATGAGCACTTGAGAATGTAATCTTTGTCTTCAAATAAAGTATAAGCAGTGTCTAGTTTTATAATGTGTGTGTGTTTGTAATGGTAATAAAAGCATTTTGTTTGGGACACAAGACCCCACATAAACTGATGGCAAGCTGGGGACCAAAATTTTATGATTTGCTTGAATTATTATTCTATAGTTAGTATTGATGGTTTAAATGAATCACTGAATCAAAAATGTAGGGCTGGAAGCCATCTCAAAGTCACCTTTTCCAACAGTGCAGAAGCAATCGAAACAAATGAAGTCTATCAGATAGCTATCTGTCTTGTCATTAAAAATTCCCCTTAAGAGAAATTTACTGATCTCCCTGGGTACATGGCTCTGAGGTTTGGTTGGACAGATTACCTTGAAACAAAGTCTGCTTTTTGGCTAAAAATCTTAATAATGTTAAAAATATTTTAAAACCCTCTTAGAAACCTTGTCTCTTTTACTCCTTTGTATTCAGTATAACACTGACAATGAAAATAAGAGCAGAGCACAGAGGATTTTTAGGGCAGTGAAAATACTCCGCATGATATTGTAATGATGGATATGTGTCATTACACTTTTGTCCAAACCCAGAGAATATACAACACCAACAGTGAACCCTAAGGTAAACTACGGACTAAGAGTGATTATGAAAGTCAGTATAGGTTCATCAATTGTAACAAATGTACCTCTCTGGTGGAGAAGGCTTAGAAAGGGGGAGGCTGCGCGTGTGTGAAGGCAAAGGATATATGGGAAACCTCTGTACCTTTCTCTCACTTTTGCTGTGAACTTAAACCACTCTAAAAAAAATGAGGTCTTTAAAAAAAGAGACTCTTCTTTTTAAGATTGTCTTCACTTACATTTTATGCCCTCTATTCAATTCTTTCCTCCTTTGTCTCATACTATATCTCTCCCCTGTTCTCTTCCAATTACTCTTTCTCCTCTGGCTGAGTTTATAGATTGGTTTTGGTTTTTGGTTTTTTTTTTGGTCTCCAAAACAACTTTTCCTTAACTGAGATAACCTTTAAGAGGTATAGACCTATATATGATTTTTGAGTTAATCATACTATTATTTACTAACTTGTGCTAAAGATTACATATTACATTCAATTCCTCTCATTTTTAACATCCAATCTAATTTTAACCCTTCCTATTCAATAGTTTTTCATTCATTCATTAAATAATCATTTCTGAATTCCCGTTATGTACCAAAATCCAATCATGGTTAGTAGAGTGAGGAGATAGTCACAGGGTGGGAGGTAGGAAAAACAAGCTCTGCTTTGCAAAGCATATTCCATGATTTTACTAAAATCTCTCCTTCAAAAGTCATTGATAAGAGTGTAATTGTCATATCTAGCAGCCTTGACTCACTGCACATCTGATATGTTTTTTTCTGGAATGTGTGACCTAAGTGACTCTTTCCTGACAAGTTTTCCTACCTTTGTTTCCATGAAAGGTTTCCATGAACATCTCAGGAAATACAGGAAACATATTGGTCCACTCCATCAATGAGACACAAATAAAGTAGTCGATAGCAAACTGACTTAATTCCCCTATCTACACTGCTGTTGATGTCTAGATTCTGACACAATAATGACATCAGATGTTTTCTCTGCCTCTTAACACAACCCTGTTGCTCAAACAAGCTTGCTGCTTGAATCTCAAACCATCTCCTAGCTTTTGTCATTCTCTCTTCTTATGAGTCTCAAGGATACCTTGTCACAAACTATCTTTTTATAGTACATCAATGGTTGTCATATACTTGCTCAAAATCATTATAGTTTCCCAGTACCAAGAATTGGTGACTCAATATATATCATTTTTCTCTCTCTGATTCAAAATTATATATGTTTTATCTCTTCTCACACCCTTGATAAGCATAGATCATGCTTGTTTGCATGCACAAATGCATACACATACACATACACAGAAACACACAAGAACAAAAGCTCATGAAGAAAGGAACTTAATCTTGTTCACTGCTCTATGTTCAGAACATAGCACTATACAGGGCACATATCAAGTGATTAACAAATATATTTTGGATGCATGAAAACATAAATGAATGAATGAATGAATGAATGAAGTTACTGTATCCTTCCCAGGATTTTGAGTAAAGTTGGTATTTCAGAAGAAACCCTTAGGATACCATTGTGCACTGTTGATGTTACTCATATGTAGGTCGAAACTAGAATCAAAGCTTTCATGTAAATCTCCCCTTTGCTGAAGAGAAAATCGGGCTCAAGATCCATCAGACGACATTTCCAATATTTTATTCAAAGGCATCGACGGGTTTTGTTTCTGAGATGTTCTCCCTCTTCTTTTCTGCCAAATTATTAGTTGCTATTCCTTTGGTATTTTAAGTTCTAACTCACATGCTATTACTATCCTGTCTCTTCAGATCAGCTGGTGGAATTTTGTTTTTGCCTGTACTATAGAGAAATGAATATCTGGCTGGAATTGCAGAAGACCCTTTTTTCCTAACTTCATCTCTTATTGGATGTGTTGCTTTTTTTTAAGTTTTTAATAGCTTATATCCTTTATCTGCAAAATCTTAGTATTTCCTTTTTTATGTAACAGTGAATGCAGGTCTTCTTGGTTGACTACATATGGGGGGGTTTGTGTGCAGGGGAGTAAAGTATGCCATGTGGTTGCCAGATTATTGTCAGAAAATATTTCTTCAAATTCTCTTCTCTCCACAAACTATGAGATTTAGTACCGAGAATGACTTGCCCAAACTAACGTAAATACTATGACACTGAATGCAAACACTGATGCAAATACATTTTGCACACAGGGGTCTTTATTTTGGCATCTACCCTGATCCCCAAGAGGTTAGCCTTTTTTGATGTTAAGGATACATCAGTGAAAAAGTATAAGCAGTGTCCTAACCATTGAAATTGTTATGTACTGTGTTCTGAGGATAGAGCAGTAAACAAGACTAAAGTCCTTGTCTTTATGTATTTAAAACAAGTTTTTCTGTTATGAAATTAGATGCTGGCATTAAAACCTTAGAAGAATCAAAGGTGACTGTAAGAAAAGTTGAACAAATTCTCTTATTGCATTTATATGCTAGAGGCTATGTTAGGAGATATATTTCCATGACTTCATATAATGTCTCACTTATATATAACAACAGAATATATTTCTTTCAAGCCTACCTTTGAAGAATAGGCTGTAGATTCAGCAACTGTTTTTAAAGACATTCTGTACATCACTTTGAAAGTGCTTTTCAAACAGGAAGACAGCTTTGAACTCTTGCCTGCATGTTCAGTGTGTCAGCTCTCCTGTCTGGCTTAGATGTTTGAGCAGGTGTGTGTATATACATGTATTTTGGTATTATAATACTAGAGTTCATGGTTGCTGACATAACTTAATGTTCTAAATCTGAAATGATACTCAAGAGTAAACAATATGTGACTGATATATATACACACACAGAATATGTATATTGCCAGTGAATGGTGAAGGTAAAGTTATTTTATATTTTATCGAAGATGTTATTTTATAGAAGGTGAAGTTCTATTCTATTATTCAAAAATATTTCAGTTATAACTCATAAATTAACATGTATCCCACTTTGAAAAAGTAAGTGGGATGATTTACAGATACTCCTTTGCAGCTCAGTTTTGCAAAGAAAACCCAAGAAGAAAGCAAAAAAGTATGAATAATGGAAACAGACAAGGGGTGAAATTGTAAAAGCAGAGAATATTCTCTCACATCTATTTTTTAATGTTAACTTGGAGGTTTAGTTTATTTATTTTTATAAACTCTGTACTTGTCCCCAAAGACTACACTTTTTTCTCTAAATTTTCATGGAATGGTGGTTAACCAAGTTAAAACCTGAGAATTGATAAAGCAATTGGAAGCCCATGGCATTTGTGCTAAAAAATTTAACTGTAATAAAACTTCTATATCTGAGCAACACAAATGCTATTCACCTATGTCTACTTAATTCCTTATGCATCTTCCCAAGGGATTCCCAAGGGTTTATTACTTAAATAAACCATGGAGGTTCTATTATCTGTGTGTGTACATACATTTATATGTGTGTGTTTCTATGTATGCATATAGTTATGTAAGTATATATATGTATGTATGTATCTATGTAGATATAGGTTTTAGCATCTATATGTATGTATTTTTTCAAGAATCTGACTTGAAAATTTTTTTAATGCTTTTATTTATTTTAGAGAGAGAGAGAGAGAGGGCACAAGTGGCGATGGGAGCAGAGAGAGAGTGAGACACAGAATCCTAAGCAGGCTCCAGGCTCTGAGCTGTCAGCACAGAACCCGATGTGGGGCTCAAACTGGCAAGCCATGAGATCATGACCTGAGCTGAAGTCAGACGCTTATTAACCGACCGAGCCACCTAGGCACCCTTAACCTGAAAGATTTTTTTAACTGATTTTAATTTTTCTAGGAGGTTTCTTCTTATTTTATCTACTACAGTATTTCATATACATGCAGACTCAGCTCACAATTAATTTTAATTTTTTCCACTGCTAATAAATGTAAAAAAATCTAAACACTTAATGAATAAAAGTATAATACCTACTTTTTTGCTAGGTTATTTCAACTCAAATTAGAAAGCTTGTAAGCATGTGATTGCTGCTACAGAAAAAAGCTGGTTTGAAAAAACAGTGTTCATTCCCTTTTAAAAGCCCCAGATCATCATTCCCAACAATTTCTTGAGAAGGGGAAAGCAAACCACAAGAGAGTCTTAAATACAGAGAACAAACTGAGGGTGATTGGAGAGAAAGCTAAAATGAGTGATGGGCATTGCACTGAAAAGGGCACTTGTTGGGATGAGAACTGGGTGTTGTATCTAAGCCAATTTGACAATAAGCTATATTCATAAAAAAAAAAAAAAAGAAGAAGATTTCGTTGAAAGGAAGGAAGAACACCCTGAAGGGTGGGTATTAGAGAAAGGAAGGAGGAAGAGGAGAGATAAAAACTGAAATAACCATTAACCTGCCATGTATAGATAACAACATTTTGTTCTAATCCTTTTGGAAATATATTTTAATTTTCAATTTAAAATGATGTCCAAAACTTGTAATCTGCTTTTATTTTCACTTCTTTTCTCATGCAGTTTACTTTCCTCAAACATAGGAGAGTTACTGTTCATAGTATTTTACTACATATTTAAATTTTTAATATAGGTCTATTGCCAGGTATTTTGCTTATAACTCTGTTGAAATCTCTGGTTAGGTACAGAGGATTTTTTTTCTAGATTAGAATTAAAAATGTGCATCTTCTAAACTTTTGATAAGCATTTAGAAATTACTCTTTAGAAATATCATTCCTGTTGGCTTTCTCAACAACGGTACGGGAAAGTGTCCACTTTGCAAACAATTGCAAAGGTGGGGGATTTTTACAATAATAATAATGATTATCCCATAATGTAATAATAACAATTATGATTATCTGATATAATCATACACCATAATAATAATTATCATTATTACATTAGAAGAGAATCATATCTAAGTTTTGTTTTCATGGGCTTTATGGATCACTTGAATCACATTACTTGTAAAATACTGTTTGTGTTCCTTCTCAATTTTTTTTAATAATGTGTTTCAGTTTTTATAAGTTGTGGCAGCACAATTTAAACATTATGGACATTTATTATTTTTGTGGTCCATACATCATAAATATTCCTATCTGTCCTTGGCCTATACTAATAATATTTTGTTTGTTTTGTTTTCTATCTTTGGTCTTTGATGCCAGATTTGGAAAAGCCTTCTTCAACCAAGATAACTATGTACTCATAATTTCTTCATTTTTTTAAAAATTTAAACTCTTTTATATTTGGTTCTTTAATCTATCTGGAATTTTGTAATTTAAGATCAACTGTGATACTCTCACTCAAAGAAGTAATTGCTCCAACCATTTACTAACTGAGTCAGCTTTTCCCTAGGATGGAGAAACTTGTTTGTACTAAATGCAGACAAACATACACACATCCACACACATGTATTTATTTCTGAGTCTTCTCATTGATTCCATGGATCTGCTTTGCTACTTCGGTACCACTGTCAGATTTAGGTTTTCATTACTGAGACTTAAAATTGGTTTGTTAAATATATTGGTAATGGAAATTGTTTTCAATTCTGAATTATTGTTGTGGTTAGTTATGTAGATTTAATACTATTAAACTGCCTTATATTCATTACTAGAATGAAACATACTAAGTAATCATGTATTATTATTTTAATGTAGAACACAATTTGATTTACTGCTATTTTTAGGTAAGATTTTTCATCTATTAGACCTAATGTTTTAGGAATGTGCATTGGGGTACAAACATTGTAATATTCTGATATTAGGATTATTTTCACTTTATTCCAATCATGTAGTTGCTTCCCATTACCATAGTATCATTATTTAAGCTTATATTTATAAAGTCACCCTCCACTCTGTTGAGATAGCTATTTTGGTGCAATAGTCTAAGTATACCTTACAGATCCTATATTTTGGTTCTGCTAGGTCACATCCCATGTTCAGCTATGGTTCCTCAAAGCAACCTTCACTGGGGTGGCTGGGTCTCGAGAGATTATAGTCACACTCTGGCAATGTAGAGGAAATATTTTTGTGTTTCTTTAGAGTTATCTGAATAAATTTTGCTAAAATACAGGACCCTGGGCTAAGAGCAAGTATTGGGAGGTTAATATTCACCTACATATAGAGTGGGGTGTATTATGTTAAGCAAAATAAGTCCATCAGAGAAAGACAAATATCATATGATTTCACCCATATGTAGAATTTAAGAAACAAAACAGATGAACATAGGAAAGGAAAGGAAAAATAAGATAAAAACAGAGAGGCAAGAAAACCATAAGAACTTTTAAATACAGGGAACAAACTGAGGGTTGCTGGAGGGGAAGTGAGTGGAGAGTGGGCTAAATGGGTGATGGATATTAAGGAAGGCATTCACTGGGATAAGCACTGTGTGTTATATGTAAGTGATGAATCACTAAATTCTACTCCTGAAACCAATATGACACTACATGTTAACTAACTCAAATTTAAAGAAAACCTTGGAAGAAAAAATAAATTCACATGCATAGATAGTGAGAAAACTCCAGAAAGAGTTACCTAGCTTTTGAGATATAGGTTTATATTTCAAAGGAAAATCATTCCCAGGACCCTGGAGCCATCTCTAGGTAGTAAAATCCAGAAACACTCTTGGGTATATCTGGCCTTTAGGGAAATGCACTCAATTCTATATTATTAGAGTGAGAACCTAGGATCATTTCACCCCATCTCCAAGGAGCAGAGGTTTTGTGCCTCCTTTTGGCAGATAAAACAGGCAGCCACCTCGTTCTCCTTAATATAAGCAGAGAAAATCCATTTTACTTCCTCCTTCATCTATGGATTATTTGGCCACACATGTCACTAGATGTTTTTCATCTTGTTTACATTGTGTCATCTCAGGTCTAAAACTGGGACAGAGATGGCCAGTGAAGTTACTGTCATTTAAATAATAATAACCAATCTTTCTGATCCAGAAGACCCATATGTGTATTCTGAATACAACTAATAAAAATAAATGCTTAAAACACAATATTCGTTCTCTGTGCTTAGAAGAGCACTGGAACCTAGGCAGTGAGAACCTTTCCCAAGATTCTTCTTGTTCCTTCCTATAACCAGGCCTTTATTGAGAGAATAAAAATCAGGAATTGTGCTGAGTACAAGTGGTACAGAAATGATTTGTGATGTGATTTCTATAAATAATTTAACAAGTACTAGTGTGGGATAGTCATGCTAACAAATAAGTCCAAACAAGTTTTCCAGTACATTGTAGGAAATACTCGGAAGGAAGTAAGAGCATAAAGAGAGGTGGGAATTAAATTAGACCTATTCTTGGCAGGAATGAAAAAGCCTTTATAGAGGATGTTTCTATGGGTAACAAATATTTACTGTTAACTTGCTCAGTGTCATACGCTGTTTTAGCCACTAGGTGTGCAAAGACAAATGTGAATGTCTGTTCTTCAGAAATTCATTGTGTACTGAAAGAGTCAAAAAAGTAACCTTTAAGTGTTATGATAGGAGTATAGAGGTGGACAGATAAAATAAATGTTTAGAAAGCAAAATTGTCAAGTCTTGGTGTCAGCTAGAATGAAGGGCATAGAGAAAAAAGGAGTTTATATCTTTTCTGGCTTAGAGGATTAGATGAATGGTGATGTCACTTCAAAGAAAAATCTAGAAGTAATTGAATCAAGGGTTAGAGCTCAGAAGAGAGGTCAGGGCTGGTGATATGGATTTTTCCAGCATCAACGTGTAGATAACGGTTTCCCAAAAATACCACATTTTCCCCTGACCCTTTTTTCCACACCCATCACAAATATCAAAGACATCGATTGTTGCTACTAATCAGGAATACGAACTATGAATCCTTCTTAGTCTGAGCTTTCCAGATAGCACTATAAAATTATTAAACTTGACAGATGAGATAAAACTAATGCCTTTTTTCCCTTTCAAACTGAAAGAATTATTTTAATAATGATAGAGCAAATATAAATAGTTAGAATATCAAAGGAGTTAAGGCAAAATTTAAAGCATAGAAAAATTAAAGAAGTGTGGAGTAAAAAAGAAGTATAAAAGACCAAAATACATTAAAACGGGTTAAAATATATTAGAGTCATATTTTTAGAATATGAATCATTACTGGGGTGCCTGGGTGATTCAGTCGGTTGAGCACCCGACTTCGGCTTGGGTCAAGATCTCATGGTTTGTGGGTTCAAGCCCCGCACCAGGCTCTGTGCTGACAGCTCAAAGCCTGGAACCTGCTTTGGATTTTGTGTCTCCCTCTCTCTCTGCCCCTCCCTACTTGCACTCTGTCTCTCTTTCTCTCACAAATAAACTATATATATTTTTTTAAGAATATGAATCTGGACCCAAAACAGACACTTAGTTCAATGGGACAGAATAGAGAGCCCAGAATGGACCCACAAATGTATGGCCAACTTATCTTTGACAAAGCAGGAAAGAATATCCAATGAAATAAAGACAGTCTCTTCAGGAAATGGTGTTGGGAAAACTGGACAGTGACATCCAGAAGAATGAACCTGGACCACTTTCTTACACCATACACAAAAGTAAACTCAAAATGGATGAAAGACCTCAATGTAAGACAGGAAGACTTCAAAATCCTAGAGGAGAAAGCAGGCAAAAGTCTCTTTGACCTCGACCACAACAACTTCTTACTCAACACATCTCCAGAGGCAGGGAAACAAAAGCAAAAATGAATTATTGGGACCTCATCAAGATAAAAAGCTTCTGCACAGTGAAGCAAACAATCATCAAAACTAAAGGGCAACTGACAGAATGGGATAAGATATTTGCAAATGATATATCAGATAAAGGGTTTGTATCAAAAATCTATAAAGAACTTATCAAACTCAACACCCCAAAAACAAATAATTCAGTGAAAAAAATGGGTAAAATACACGAATAGACAACTTTTCCAAAGAAGACATCCAAATGGCTAACAGACACATGAAAAAATGCTCAACATCACTCATCATCAGGGAAATACAAATTAAAGCCACAATGACACCCACATCACCCAGTCAGAATGGCTAAAATTAACAACTCAGGCAACAACAGAGGTAGGCGAGGATGTGGACAAAGAGGATCTCTTTTGCATTGCTGTTGGTAATGCAAACTGGTGCAGCCACTCTGGAAAACAATATGGAGGTTTCTCAAAAAGCTAAAATCTTACCTACTCTATGACCCAGCAATTGCACTACTAGGTATTTATCCTGCAGGGATACAGGTGTGCTGTTTCGAAGAGGCACATGTACCCCAAAGTTTATAGCAGTGCTATCAACAATAGCCAATTATGGGGAGAGCCCAAATGTCCATCAACAGATGAATGGATAAAGATGTGAGGTGTGTGTGTGTGTGTGTGTGTGTGTGTGTATGTATTACTCAGCAATCAAAAAAAATGAAATCTTGCCATTTGCAACAACATGGATGGAACTAGACAGTATTATGCTAAGTGAAATAAGTCACTCAGAGAAAGACAAATATATGACTTCACTCATATGAAGAATTTGAGATACAAAACAGATGAACATAAGGGAAGGGAAATAAAAAGAATATAAAAACAGAGCGGGGGGCAAAACACAAGAGACTCTTAAATACAGAGAACAAACTGAGAGTTGCTGGAGGGGCTGTGGGTGGGGGCATGGGCTAAATGGGTAAGGGACATTAAGGAAGACACTTGTTGGGATGAGCACTGGGTGTTTTACATAGGGGATGAATCACTGGAATCTACTCCTGAAAACATTATTGCATTATATGCTAACTAACTTGGATGTAAATTAAAAATAAATAAACATACAAAAATACAAATAATATGAATCATTATCTACTTCAGTCAAAATAATATCATGCAAACCCAGTATTATGAAAGAAAAATATGAAGACATGTGTCAGTCCTGTTTCATGACTGTAGTCTTTTAATAAGTTTACATTCTATTTATAAAACAATTTAGATGATGCCTTGCATGTTGGAAATGATAAAAAGCTAAGCTTTGTCAGCAAAAGAGGATGCTTATACTGAGCACTGTGTAAATAATACTGCATCAGTTGGGTTCCCCAGCAAAAAATCTATATCTGTATCTGTGTCTATATCTATATCTATGAAATGAAGAGATTTATTTCAAGGAATTGGCTCATGTGATTGTGGAGACTGACAAGTTCAAATTTGTAGGACAGGTCAGAGGCTCGAAGATTTCAGGTAGGAGCTGATGTTGCAAACGTGAGGCAGGATTTCTCTTTTTTCAAGGAGACTTACATTTTTACGGTTCAGGCCTTTGAACCAAATGAATGAGGCCCGCCTACCTTATCACAGTGATTTCTTTACCGTAAAATCAACCAATGGTAGGTGTTAACCACTTCTACAGAATATGTCCTCAGCAACAACTAGATTAGTGTTTGCTTGAGTAACAGGTATCATAGCCTAGCCAAGTTGACCCCTGAAAGTAATCATTGCAAATACTTTTTCTCCCAATACAGAGAAATCCTCGGTTGTTTCAATGGTCTCAATGTGTTATCATTTTGTTACCATTTTGTTTTATTGTAAACATGGCATGGCATTGATACAGGACCCTGCTAAGAATGTTTCTGATAGGTTGCTGATGCCAGTCTTTTGCCCTCTGGGTTAAAACAGGAGCCCAGAAACTTCGAGTGTGTCACCTACTCAACTGGGTCCCAGAGTGCAGTTAGGACCTGGTGGGAACTGTCATTATATGGTTCAGATGCATGGCCCAGAGCAGACCAAATATAGCTCCTAGATGAAAGGATCAATACCTTCCTTTCCATTTGAACTCTAGCTTTAGGATAGGTGGAAAAAGGCAGAGGTAAAAAAACATTTGCTTTTCCAGAGCCCCCTCAAGCAGTTTCTGGGGAAGGGAAATGGAAGATTTGAGACAGTTCCATGGCTGGACTCAGAAGCACAAATGTTTGAAAATATTTGGCTTTTCTAATGCTTCACACACTTAATCTGATGTTTTTATATTCCTATGGTGACTTAATTAAATATAAATGCTGATTTATTTCTCAAGTTGAAAAACACTCTGCTGAAACTGAGCATAAGTCAGTACAAAGTGTTTCTAAAATGCTGTAGCATTTATCTGTGTTAAAGATTTTTAAATGTTTTAACAGAAAGAGGAATACAGGAAGGAGGATAGGAGAAAAGGACATAGAGAAAATGGGAGAAATGAATACAAAAAAAAAGCTGTAGATTTCCATTACATACTTTGTTCAATTATGTTTATAATTTTCAAAATCATCAAATAGCAAATATTATGTCTATTGCACAATGCTTAAACTAATCAAAATGGGGAAAACTTTGTTTCATCATGTTTATTGAAAAGTTTAAGATAATCTTTAAAACAATTCTATTCTCAGGATTTAAAGAAACTATGAAATAGTGTATATTAACTAAAAATAGTAAAAGAAGTAGACCAGGATAAGTAAAATGGGGGGAAAAGATTTAAAATGTAAAACCGAGACACTAAGCATCATAATAGTTATAATAAATACTTTAATTATCATGTTAAAATAATTATAATATCTAAGTGCACTTGGCACATTTTTCATCGAGGCAAAAGTGATATACAGTAACACCTTGGTTTGAGAGCTTGATTCATTCCGGAAACATGCCTGTAATCCAAAGCACTTGTATATCAAAGCGAATTTCAAGAACCATCGGCTCAGTTGTGATCATGTGATGTTCGGCATCACATGCTACTCATATTGCAAGACATCGCTCCTTTATCAAGTTAAAATTTATCAGAAATGTTTGTTCATCTTGCAGAACATTCACAGAACAAGTTACCCATAATCCAAGGTTTTAATGGATAATATTTTCCACATTTCTAATACTGCTACAGAACCCTTGTAAAGATATATTCTTCTCCAGAGAAACTTGACTACCTAAATGTTCAATGAAAACAACACAAAACCTCAAACAAACAAAGCCTGCCATTGAAATTGACTCCATTACAAATACTGCATTTGATTAAGAAAATAATATGAAGTGTCTATGATTTATGTTTTCACACGAGTTCTTATTATACCTTTTAACCTATATAACAAAACATTTGGAATATACATCCAGAAGGACGTTATAAATACTTACTGAGGATTTTGAGAATAAGTAGTCCAAGTGTGTTTTATAAAACCAAAACAAACTACAGTAAAAAAATTAATTTCTAGTTTATTTTACAGATCCATTATTTTAGATAGATTTCAATTAACATTTCGTTGAGGATGACATAAAATTTGCACTTTGATAAATTTAAAGAGAATAGTTGCATTTTGTGCTAGAAATATATCCTTTCTTTAAATTTTTTTAATGTTTATTTATTTTTGAGAGAGACAGAGACAGAGACAGAGCGCCAGTGGGGGAGGGGCAGAGAGAGAGGGAGACACAGAATCTGAAGCAGGCTCCAGGTTCTGAGCCTGACCCGGGCTCTAACCCACAAGCTGGGAGATCATGACCTGAGCCGAATTCAGACTTTTAACCCACTGAGCCACCCAGGCGCCCCACTAGAGATATATTCTTGAAGAAATCTTGAAATTCAAAATTCATGTTATTCAAAACTTATTTTTTAGGTGAGGGGGATTAAGAGTACGCTTACCATGATGAGCATTGAATAATGTATAGAATTGTAAATCACTATATTGTAAACCTGAAACTAATGTAACACTGCATGTTAACTATACTGGAATTAAGAAAGAAAAAGAAAAAGAAAAGAAAAGAAAAGAAAAGAAAAGAAAAGAAAAGAAAAGAAAAGAAAAGAAAAAGAAAAAAGAAATAAAACCTTTTATTCATAGGAATCAACTATGGGAGAGGCACTCGCAGAGCACATAAATGTACACAGTTTTCATGCTGATAATGGTGTGGATCTTGCATCAATATCACCGGCATTTTCCCATCATCCTTGCTTGCTTACATATTGGTTTTAAAATTATAAGCAGTTCTGCTTTAGTGTCCTTTAAAAATATTCGCAACATCACATCAGTATTTCATAGAGTATACAATTCCAAATTAACAGCAGAGTGTGTCACAATTTTTACTTGGTCTTTTCTTTTTTCTTGTAGTTTTTGGCTCACAATTTGGTTCACATCCAATTTCTGGTTCACAATTAAGGATTTTAGGTATGATTTTTTGCAGTGATATTAGCAGTACTAAACAATGGATATGTGGATAACCTTGTTACGGGATATGAAAGTAATTTAAATTGTAAAATTAGGTAAAAATAAAAGAACAGAACAATAGGCATCAAGAATCATTCAAAAAAAAATCCGGTGCATGAAAGCAACAATATTTTAGTCAAGACACTTATGTCATAGGTATTTTTTTTTTCAGCTTAAATGGCCACAGGTAGAACAAAATGCTTTTTTCCTGTCTACTTGTGCAATCCTTGATATTTTTTTTTAATTTGTATGTTTTACATTATTTCCATGTGCATAAAAAGTCTTTATTAATACCTTATCACACTATATACATTGTCCTGATTTTAGATCTAGTTCTTAGAGATCTAAATTTTATATCTCCTTCTTCATGAAGTTCAAGTTGCTGAGAACAAGCAAGGTGATACTGTGATTGCATGTGTGCTGAACATACTGTGTGTGCTACACATATATGTATAAGCTATCCATATAGTATACATGCTAGCTGTTCACACACTGCTTTTACCTCGTATGGCCTCACATAAACTTAAATATGAGTAGGTAAAAGTGATTAGAAATAAAGCTCATTTTGCCTTCTTCTTTTCTTTTTCTTTTAATTTTGTGGGCGAGAATCGTTTTGTCTTACAGGAATGTACAATGTTTTGTACACAAGAAATGCCTTAGTTGAGGTTAGCCTCAAAAGCAGATTTTTAGGCAAGGGTTGAGCACTCGTCATTTTGAGAGGAATGCTGACAGTGTCATGGAGAGGTGACACGGGGAAGGGAATGCAGACAATAAGGAATATACTGTTAAATGAACTTCTGTGGTCACTGGCCATAGCTCAACTCCACAGAAAGCTCTGGGAAACAGTGTGAAACATGTTTCAGAATACCATGGCCAGAGTTGGGGAGCTAGGGTATATATTCACTCACTCCCACCCTTCTGTTATCCATTATGGGGTGGACTTCAGGGGAGGTATGTTATATATGAGGCATTCCCAGGCTACTGGGCTCCTGGGCAATGTAGGGTCCAGAAGTGTGAGGGCTGCTCTTCCACAAAGTGAGAAGTCATGCTCCTGTATGGAAATGCTAGGATGATGAATTCAAGACTGAATCCAGGGGCGCCTGCGTGGCTCAGTCGGTTAAGCGTCCGACTTCGGCTCAGGTCAAGATCTCACGGTATGTGAGTTCGAGCCCCGTGTCAGGCTCTGTGCTGACTGCTCAGAGCCTGGAGCCTGTTTCAGATTCTGTGTCTCCCTCTCTCTCTCTGACCCTCCCCCGTTCATGCTCTGTCTCTCTCTGTCTCAAAAATAAATAAATGTTAAAAAAAACATTTTAAAAAAAGACTGAATCCATACAACGGATAATCAGAAAACACTTAATAAAATAAATGAATCTAGTGAAATAATTGTTCAATTTTAAATGGCTAGTGCTAGAAAATACAAATGCTTTTTTTTAAAAAACAAGGATGTGCACTTTCAAGACTTCTTTCTTTTTTTAAGTTTATTTTTATTTATTTTGACAGAGACAGAGATGGCACGAGCAGGGGAGGGGCAGGGAGAGAGGCAGAGAGAGAATCCCAAGAAGGCTCTGTGCTGCCAGCACAAAGCCCAACATGGGGCTGGAACCCATGAAACTGTGAGATCATGACCTGAGCCAAAACCAAGAGTCAGACGCTTAACTGACTGAGCCACCAGGCACCCCACAAATGCTTCTATTCTATTTAAACTTCTTAAACAGTAAATTTGTTTTCTTATGTAATGATGGCTGCTCATTTCCATTAACTAAATGTCATTTTTAAAGTTTATTCACCCACTTTGAGAGACATAAAGAGAGAACAGGAGGGGCAGAGAGAGGGAGACAGAAAGAATCCTAAGCAGGTTCTGTGCTGTCAGTGCAGAGCCTGACGCAGGACTTGAATGCACAAACTGCGAGATCATGACCTGAAATCAAGAATCAGACGCTCAACTGACTGAGCCATACAGATGCCCCCTAAATATCAATTTTTAAAACATTATTTCTTGGGAGTCTCTCCCTGTCTCTCTCTGCCCCTCCCCTGCTTGGGCTCTGTCTCTCACTCTCTCAAAATAAATAAATAAACATTTTAAAAAATCACAACATTTATTTTTTTCCTATTCTCATTTATACACTTCATCAAGTAATACTTATATATTAATAATTCAGTTTGATAAATAATGAATTTTTAATTTTTATTGATGATTAAATCAATATATGTAAGTAAACTACTTAGAAAAATAGCCTGACCTAAAGTAAGGTTTTAAAAAAATATTTTATTTAAACAATTATCATTATTATTATTATTATTATTATTATTATTTCATGTTAAATTCCTCAATCACAAATGGTCTACAACTCAGGAATTTTGATTGCATATACTACATGTGCCATTCATATAAGCTAACTCCTTAGAATATCAATTGCAATATATCCTGAAAAAGATAATGGGAGATTTATGGTGAATTAGCTCTTAAAACCAGAAATATATTATTAATTTATAATTATATTACTAATATAATTAATAACAATATTAATAAGGTTGACCAAACTTCACTTTGATTATTATTCTGATGTAACCTCGCCAAGGTTTATTCCCCAGCATTTACTTTGTAAAAAATATTTTTTTTGTTCTATTCCTAATAGGCCCCTATCTGTCATTGGCTTCTGCCAAGACTAACCGATGGAAAAGCCCAGTGGTTGACTCCTCCTAACCAATGAGCAGATCTGTGTCTCTGAAGTACATGTTTCTGAGTCAAAGTAAATTATGTAAATATTGAGCAACCAACATATGCAAAGTGGTTTGTTGCACACTGGGCCACCAAAACTAACAAATCATGAAAGAGTCATTGCTCAACTTCCTCGAGCTAGTACTTTGGGGCTGTGAATTCTCAGAGCAGCCACTACAAATCTTTCTTGTAGTGTCTAACACTGGATATTGCAATGCTTTGCATGGAATAAGTAGGTATCTTTTTCTTGGAAAGCATAATGTCATGTTTTCAATGCAACTTAGTTAAGGCACAGGATTTATATAGCTTAGTTCTTTTATAAAGTTCAATAGAATGTTAATAGCCACCAAGTACTGAAATCTAGGATTTAGATTTCATTATAATGGGGCCAAATGGCATGCAGGAAACCCCAAGCATCTTGTTCAGTTTTGCAGTACTTGGCATACCTTGCAGGTGGTTTCCAGGAACTTGTGTAATAGAAAACTAAGGAAGAATATAGCAGATGGCAGGATGATAGGCATATTGAAATTCTTCTCAAGATTTTTAAAATATTCAAGTCTTCTTTGATAAGAACCTCTTGAAATTTTGCCCATAGTTCTGAAACAAATTGAAATCAAACCTTACATAAACTCTGTTATATTTTTCTAATTTTAAGTTGATAGGTAAATAAGTACTATGAAATAAGTACTATAAAATATTAGAATAAGCCTTGAAAATATTGCAAGGCTCCCAATTTAGCTAATAATAAACTACAGTTTCAGAGCCAAAAATTTCAAGATCTAGTATAAAATCTGAGAAATCTCAATGAACTTTAAGGATAATTTCCTATAGACATTATAAAGCATCAATATAAAATACATTGCCATTCTTTGTGAATCATAACTTTGATCAATATATCTTTCTGGGCATAGAGATGTGTAGAGCTTATATAAGATTATGGAATTAAAAGCCAGTGCTACTAGAAGAAAACTGTCTGTATGTTTACTAAGAGAAGCCTAGGAATCCCCAAACCCATCTAATTGTATATTCCCTGTGAAGTCCTCTTTTCTTAGCAGCTCTAGATCAGCACTCTCCAATAAAAATGAAAACCATAAATGAAAGACACACAGGCCCACTTGATATGGCCACTTGCATAATGCGTAGCATAATGAACCAAACAGGTCTCGAACTTACATACACACACATACATAAAAACGCACATACACATTCCTTTTTCTCCATCGGTGTTCAACATCGTGATAAATGGTTGTATATCCCCCAATTCATTCTCCACTCCCTATTACTCTATGTTTGACTTTGCCAATGGTTGACACCAATAGAAATGACCAGGAGGAAGTAGGAATGAGCAGGAGAATGTAGGGGACAGTCAGTCCATTGCCCCCACCCCCATATCTCCTTGGTAGTGGCTGAAATTCTCCACCTAAGACAATACTTTCTTCTTGATGCCAATCTCATGGTTAGAATTTTTGCCAGGTTTAATAGCACCACAATCTTTCTTTACCCTTCAGAAAAGCAACTGGCTTTCTGTGATCCTAGTTCCTGGATGCTTTACCATCTCTCGTTGGATTCCTTTACTTTGCCCACATCCCTATACATAAGTCCTTCATTACCTTCTCCACAACTAAACCTTTCAATGTACCATCTGTTTCTCATTGTGACACTAACTGATATAATGGCATAATAATTTACTTACTTTGACTTATGCCATAAAACTAACATCATTTTTTACTCATCTCTGCCAAATTAGCAGGCTATTTAGCCATTAATTGCTTTCTCCTATTACTTTCCATATTTGCATCTTGGATTTAGTCACTTTCTAACAGAATTTGTCAAAATATTCTTTTGCCTCCTTGCCTTAACTAAAAATTGGATTTCCCCACAAGATACCACATTTCTTACATCTGCTCTTTACTCTCATGCTTCTATTATAGGGGCAGAAAGCAGAGCCCACATTCTTATTTTCCAATTACCAACTTTTCATCATTCCTTGGTATTCTAGCTTTCATTCAACAGACATTTATTGAACATTAACTATATGTCAGGCAACTTTTTTTCAAAAAAGGAAAAATCAAGAACCAATTTTGCAAAATTCCATGTTCTCATGGAGCTTATATATTGCTAGGGGAAACAATTAACAAGACAAGTAAATATTATATATTTTATGTTAAAGACTGACATGGCCACTTACACATCATTTCTCTTCAGCAACTAGGCATGAACATTTCCCTTTTGAGGCTTATGTCACCTGAAATAATCATGTAGGAATTTCTGAGAAACAGGTTTACCCTATCACTCTCCATGACAGTTGTGGCCCTGGACTCACAACCCTCATCTTTCAACTCCAACTATTATTCTCAGTACTATCTATATTAATGTATGGACACTGACACACTCCACCTTCAGATTTCTTTGACCTTCTTTAAAGCCTCACTCTATTTCAGTCACTCTGACAACCAAACTTCATGAGTATATTTAGTATGTCACAGTAACATACAAATTCCATGTCCGATATATTAATATAACATAGCACTCTTTTACCTAAACTATCATCATTATAGCACATGGAAAGCCTTATTTTCACTATATCTCCTGATATTTATAAATAAAACTTCAGAATTTCTATACTCCTATGGGCTGTTGGGCACATACTGCTTTTGTTTTCTTTCTCTATCCAGCATGGGGTGCAAGGTTCCCTTTGCAGACCTTCTGGCTGGCACTTTTAACTTTTTCAACTGCAGAGACTCACTGTAAACCCTCTAAACCTTAATGAATCCAGGTTAAATGTTTTCTTTGCCTCTACAACCAGATTAACACACACACACACACACACACACACACACACACAAACACACAGGAGTGAACACAGGCACTACAACAACAATAACAAACCTGCATATCTGTAAATCACAAACAGTGTTGCCTATTTGTTTTTCTAGGTCTTTTTAGTTGACACGTGAAATATTTGAAACAGCTTTTTATCCAGGTCCTGTGACTCTCATAATCTTCGTTGCTCACTGCTGATGAGGCGTATCTACCCAAAAGGAGCTGAAGCAAATACACAGAAGTTGCCTTATTTCTGCCTTGCAGATCTGGGTACCTCATGTCCATGCTTACTTTCTTGTCTTCTATCTCAGAGAAATAGATGATTCCATTGGCTAGTTCATCATAGTCTATTCCTTATCCTCTCCTTCAAATCTTTCTTTTCCTTTGGTTATCCATTCTCTTTTCATTAGCTTTTTTTTTTTTTAATTAATGTTTGTTCATTTTTGAAAGAGAGGAGACAGAGTACAAGCAGGGGAGGGGCAGAAAGAGAGGGAGACACAGAATCAGAAACAGGCTCTAGGCTCTGAGCCATCAGCACAGAGCCCAATGCAGGGCTTGAACCCAGGAATGATAAGATCATTACCTGAACTGAAGCAGAATGCTTAACTGACTGAGCCACCCAAGTGATCCATCCACTAATTTTCTAATAAACCTTATGTTTGACATATAACAATGCCCCAGGTTGTTACATTAAAGTGCAAAACAGAACATGAACAAATAAATAAATCAAACACAAAAAGTAAGTAAATAACTTCTTATGTCTCCTCTTTCTTCCGTTTCATATTTCTAGAATTCACCAGTAACTCAAAAAGAGGTGGAAAGAGTTTGAGGAGTCAATCCAAGGGAGCAGTATAAACTCTTCTCTTTCTGTGATTGTCCAGGTCAAGGTCTGAAGCTATATGGGTGTCCAGCTTCATCACTTGTCTAATTGTGAAACTTTGGTAAGAAACCATCTAATTTCTCTAAACTTTCTTCTGGTCTTCTTATTGTAAAATGGGAAGAAAACAGTAACTGACAAATTATATTGCATATGCACTATATTAATATATTAGACAGTATCTACTATAGTTCAGAAATCAATAAATGTCTCCTATCATCACTATCATTATTGCCACCCAGAGAAACTATAATTACACATTACCATGGTATTCACGACATTTCAGAAAACAATCTAGAAGACTTCTTTTTTCTGAATTTTATAAACTAACAGATTACATTAAAAAACTATCTTGTAGTCCATATACCTATCCCATCTGGGCACTATTGATTCAATCTGAACTGCAAGAATTTTATTTTAAAAAGGCTGGACATATTTTCAAAATTAAATGCTGTATCTTGTGTCCAAAATTGCCTCATGCTATGCTTGTGATTCTGTATTATGTGCTTAGACTTGATAAGCAGTAGTATTCAAGGCCTGTGATTGAAGATGACATCAAGACAGCTTTGATTTGCCTTGTAAGAATTTATTAGTCTGAGAGAATACTCCAAAGCATCTAGGAACAACATACTTATTTCCAGTGACTGATAGATGAAACAATGGGTGATAGGAATTACCTAGAGGCACTAGTTTACTTAAAACTTTTCATTGTAGTTGACATGACCTTGGAAGGATATGAATACTGGTTCCTCAGGGTGTTTAATCAACTAGGAAATAGAAACTTACAATTGTGCCTTGGCAAATATCAATTCACCATACCTCTCACATATAGTGTCACAAGAAGAGATAAAAAGCTCCTGAAAAATATCTCTGCCATGATCAGTTTATCATATCACAACAGATGTATATAATTAAACATATTTTGAGGATTCAGTGGAAACTATGGACGTTTGTGATTTATATAAGGATTTCCATGAAATGGCTTAAATTAATCAGAATTGGGGAATACATGAGGCACGTAAAAATATAGAAAATTACCTTTTTGATGACAAACTAAGATGTGAAGAAATAGAAACAGATGGATCCGTCTTAGGCAAAAAAAAAAAAAAAAAGGATTTTTTGTGGTAAAGGATGTTGTGGAAAAGAGCAGGACCTCTGAAAGGCATGAGAATGATAGCATAGATTTTTGAAGAATGTTTAGAGAGAGGGAAAAGTATCGGAGTCTTCTTCAAGAAGCCTGTGTGGCAAACAGGAAGCATTAGAACTTTATGAAATGTTACTTTCATATAAACTTGTAAAATGATGATATGGAGAATAAAGAGATAGGTCTGTGGCTTCTCCATTATCACTCTGCCACAGGGTTAGCAGGATTATAGTGTCATTACATCAAGAATAATAGTTAGATTCCTCTACTGCTAAACAGTGAAGCCAGCTGAGGCCACCAGGAGATCCAGGATTTCTAGAGAGCATAACTCCGTGGCAAGACACATTTGATAAGGTGGCATGTTAAAAACAAAAAATAAAGGCTAGAAGTTGGTCACATATTTATTCTATCAACCAACCTTTGATTACTTAAGCATTGTGGTTCCACCGTGCCTTTAGAACAATGCTAGACAGTGAAGATGGAGCAGAAAACCTTAAACCCTGCATACAGTAAACAGAATAATGCCCCCCTCCCATAAAGATGTTCACGGCCTAATTCCCAGAACCTATGAATAGGTTGCCGTACAGGGCAAACGGAACTTTGTCAATGTGATTAAATAGTGATGTTGAGATGGAGGAAATTATCCTGGATTATTTAAGAAGGGCCTGTGTAATCACAAGGGATTTTATAAGAGAAAGAGGGAAACAAGAGAGACATAGTCAGAGAGCCATGGTGACAGGTGAAGTTGGAGTGATGTGCTTTGAAGATGATGGAAGGACCATAGGCCAAGGAAACATCAGGAAAAGAGGTTCTAAAATGCTGTCTTATGATCCAATAATTCCACCTCTAGATATTTACCCAAAGAAAACAAAATCACTAATTCAAAATGATATATGCACCCCTATGTTTATTTCAGCAATATTTATGTTAGCCAAGATACGGAAACAACCCAAGTGTCCATTGATAGAAGAATGAATAAAGATGTCACACACACACACACACACACACACACACACACACACACACCACACTCTGGAATATTATTCATCCATAAAAAAGGATGAGATCTTGCCATTTGCAACATTATGGATGGACCTAAAGGGGATTGTGCTAAGAGAAATAAGTCAGACCTAGAAAGACAAATACATATGATTTTACTTATATGTGGAATCTAAAAAAATCAAACCAACTGAATAAACACAGAAACAAAAAGCAGAACCAGAACTATAAATATAGAGAGCAAACTAATGGTTGCCAGAAGGAAGAGTGAAGGGGGGTGGATTAGCAAAATGGATCAAGGGGAGTGGAAAATACAGGCTTCCAGTTATGGAACAATAAGTCATGAGAATATAATATGCAGGATAGGGAATATAGTCAATCGTATTGTAGTAATGTTGTATGGTGACAGAGGGCAGCTACACGTGTGGTGAGCATGGCATAATGTATAAATTTGTTGAATCACTACATTGCACACCTGGAAGTAATGTAACATTGTGTGTCAACTGTACTAAAATAAAAACAAAAAGAGAAAAAAGAAAATAAGATAAAAAGAAAACACTCTCCTTTGCAAACTCCATAAGGAATGTAGTTTAGCGAAAACCTTGATATTAACCTGTAAGTTTAATTTCAGATCTCTGACCTCTAGAACGGTGAGAAAAGTTTGTTGTTTTAAGCCATTAAACTGGTGGGAAATTGCTACAGCTGGAATATGAAAATAATAAAGTGCTCAAAAGAAATATATAGTCTGTACCTTATACAGACAAATTCTTCAATAATTACACACAAATATCAAGAGTATTATAGAGAGTTTTGTAGATACCAATGGCAGTCCAGGAAAGGGGCATTGGGCTTTTACTGGGGACTTATGTAATGCTTTCTAAATAAAATGATTGTTAATTTTTAATTATGAGTAGGAATTTACCAGTATCCTTAGTCAATATCATTTCTGTTCTGTGATCATTCTATTCCCAGTGCCATTTTTCTAAAATATAAATGTGATCACATAATTCCCACATTTAAATCCTTCAGAAGATTCCCAGTTTATAATCCTGATACCTATTTTTTAAACACCCTCCCCTCAATTTGTCTTGCTAATCTGTCTTTATACAATATAGCAGGGAGAAAGAACAACAACAGAATAGGCAGCACCTTCAATACCTGGGTTTAGAAATCCCCTTTTCTATACAACCAATGCCACCACTTACCAGTACTGCCTTGCACTTAATTGTAGGAGATAGTTTCCCTAAATTCTGCCACTACAAAAGAACTCACTTCCTCCAGTTTCCAATAACATGTTCTTTCTGGGCTCTCACTGTCAGCCTACTTCAAGTCCAGACTTCTACTAATAGCCTGTTCAAGGTGATTTAGGTTTTCTCTACCATTCCCCTCAAATTCATTGCAGCCTCTGCCCAAAACCATGTCCACATTTTTAGGTATTTGTTATGGAAGCACCCCACCTCTGGTACAAAAACCAAATTGGTTTCCTATTGCTGCACAAAAAATTTTACTCGAATGCAGTGGCTAAAAAGCACATAATTATTATCACATAGAATCTGTATGGCATAGTCTGGTAGGGTTTAGCTGCACCCACTACTGAAGATCTCACAAGGGCTACAGCCCAAGTGTTAGGTAAGCTGTATTCCCATATGGAAGCTGGACTGGGGAAGAATCTGCTTTTAAATTCATTCAGATTGTTGGCAGAGGTCATTTCTTTGTGGCTATGACTGAAGGCCCCTGCTTTTTGCTGGGTGTGGGCTGGGGGCTGGTCCCAACCATGCCCTAGGGACTTTCTGCACATGCACACTTACTTTACCAAGTCATCCAGGAGAATTTCATGCTCAGTTTGCTAAAATGAAGACTTATATAATGGAATGTAATCTCAGGGATAACATCCCATCGCCTCTCCTATATTTTATTACTTCAAAGCCACAGATCTTGCCCACACTCAGGGAGAAGGTACCACAGCACACATTGATACCAGAAGGTGAGAAATTTTAGGGCTTTCCCACAATTGATAATTTTCAACTTATTTTATATAGAAATGCACACATAAATAATGTATTCTGGGACTGACTTGCCCTCAAGGTCAAGAAAATGATTCCCCATCCTATTAATTACCAAAAAGAAATGTTTAAATTAACAAAGTCTTCAATATCGTCATTTATACTTTTTATACTAAATTAGTATACTTATATTCTTTGGTGACAGGGCAATGTGATGAAAATAGCTTGGATTATAAAGTAAAAGCTTCCAAGACTATGATGTGGATTACTGACTTGTCTGTAGCTCTTTTTTAATAATCTTATGTACCATATATGAGTAAATCCATTTTAACTCTCTGAGCCTAAGTTTCTTCATCATCCAAGTCAGGATAATAATCTACAATGTCATGAAAAACCATGTATGTGTATGTGTATGTTTGTGTGTGTGTGTGTACGTGTGTGTGTGTGTGTATATATATATATATATATATATATATATCAAGTGATCTATATCTATATATACATCTACATATATATATATCAGTGTGTATGTGTGTGTGTGTGTGTATATATATATATATATATATATATATATATATATATCAGTGTGTATATACCTATATAAGTATTATATATATGTATATATATATATATGTATATAGTCATACACATATCTTTTGTAAACTTTAAGGTTTTATGTATATGTTGACTTGAATAATATTGATAATCACAGTACTAATTATAATGTAAGACTTATGAATGTCATCTCAATGGTTAGTCTTTGGGAATCCTGGAAAAACAAACTGTCAGTACAGAGCACAGAGCCTGATGTGGGGCTTGAACTCAAGAGCTGTGAGATCATGACCTAAGCTAAAGTTGGATGCTTAACTGACTGATCCACCCAGGTACCCCATCTCATTACTTTTCAGAAAGATTACTTGCAGCAATCATCTGTTTCACACAAACTTATTTTTGTCTACACATGATGCCTCCTCTGAGGCTTTTGTTCAACAGCCTTTAAATTTTCCTCATTTTCTCATAAACATGTAGTAATATTAATGCCCATATTCTCTGTAAGTAATAGTTTACTTTTCCAGAACTAGTTACAAGACACTCAAATAAAAACAAACTTTTCTTTATCAGTCTTTCAGGTCAACCTTATTTTCCATCTTTCCATTTTCCTTATTCTGTTTGCCTTAATCATTAACTATATTCTTTACCTTAGCACAGATTATTTTCTCTTTACCTATTCAGTTCAAGCATATCCTCAGGTGTTAAAATCCCTAGGAGTAGTTAGGATTTTTTTTTTACTGTAAGTTTTTACTGTCTTTGCTTTTCTTTATATGACTCTACTTTCATTAAAATGATGATAATAATAATTATGTATATGCAAATTATATATTATATATATACACATATATATAATTTTTATTTATGAAGTGCTATATTTGAAAGAATTACCACGGTGAAAATTATTCTAGGTGACACTAAGCCGAATTTTTATTGTCACACAGCATAAACCAATTGGTTTATAACAGATGAAAGTTTAGCCTCCTGAGAAAAATGAAACTTTTTAAGAGTGTAAAAAAGTAAAATTTAGGAAAGGGAAGTAATTTTAACCACATTAATAAGTTTCCTAAAGGAAAGGAATGTCTAAAGTAATTTTAAAACCTCATTTATAACCATGAATGTTTATTTTTATTTTTAAAAAGTGTATGAATTTTTTATTTTCTTATTTGTTTAATTAAAACATATAGTCAATTCCCTCTGAACATCTTAATTTTGGCATTTCTAAAAGCATACTTTTACTCTTGTGGTAAGAAGAGATTCTCGTCATTTATTTAACATTCTAATTTTGCTATTTATCATTATAGTTAGCCTACAAATTACCTTAAAACAAAATTTTATGTTAAAAGTAGAACTCACATTACTTTTTTCCTTTATATTTATTTTCAGATTTGAAAGAGCAAAGAAAAATGTAAACTTTTGTTACTCTTCCATATAAGTCATTCACCTCTGTGATAAGATAAAGAACTGGTAAACACTTAGATTCTGGACTTTTTAAATTCTCAAATATTAAGGTAAAAAGTTTTTAAAGATTGTTCAACAAATGTTTTTAAATTACATTGCCCTTGTCAGGTACCATTAATGATTACTGATGACCTTTGGCCCTCTTCAAATGGAGAATTATTCACACTAAAGCTTTAATCTTAAAGTTTCAAATACTTTCCCAAAACTTTTTCTCTGGGTTTACATTAATGGGACACCTGCTACCTTAAAGCAGCTAGAGTGTCAGTTCACCTGTAAGACAGGAAATAAATCAGACAACTGGACAGCTACAAATGAAATGGTGGGCTCAAAACAGAATTAGTAGTGGTAAAGTATTCTTCTTACAGCGTTTCTCACTATTTAATAGCAGGTGTTTATTTCACATGTATTATCAGATGATTGTTCCACTGTTAATTATAATTTTAGAAATAAAATATCTTTTCGCCAATTGAATATATTTGATTGTAGAATATATCAAGTAATGGATCAGTAAATATGCATTTATTTAATAAATATTTGAGGAGATACAAATGGGCACAAGTAACTGGGCCAGCCAAGGAGATCAGAGGGAAAGATGAGTAAAGTCCAGTCTATGCTCTTAAAGGATGTGTCACCTAGTTCTTAAGATATCTACACATAGTTGTAATAAACATCAAGATGCATGGGGCTCCTGGGTGGCTCAGCCAGTTAAGCGTCCAACTTTGACTCAGGTCATGATCTCACAGCCTGGGTTTGAGCCCCACATCGGGCTCTGTACTGGCAGCTCAGAGTCTGGAGCCTGCTTAAGATTCTGTATCTCCCTCTCTCTTGCCCCTCCCCACCTCGTGTTTTCTCTCTCTCTCTCTCTCTCTCTCTCTCTCAAAAAATAAACAAAAAAATTAAAGAAAATAAATATCAAAATGCAGTAAGTATGGGAAAAAGATGTAAATGAAACCATTATGGTAGTTCAGAAGGAAAAAAAAAAAACCTTTTTTTCCCAAGAGTGATCAGAGAAAGCTTCTTGAGGAGGTGGTATCCAATTATACCTTGCATGGTAACAATTTTGTTCTTTTAGACATGTATGTAAAATCGCTGCCTGTGCAAAACAAAAATGTTACAACTTCCAAAAAGCACTGAATACCTTCAACGTACCAAATGCTGGTTTGGGTCCTTTATTAGCTTTCTATTGCAGCATAAAAAAATTATCACAAACTTAATGTCTTGAAACATCACAAATGTCTTGAGATCAAACATTCAAGTTGGCTGGCTAGGTTTTTTCTTAGGATACCACAAGCATGAAATCAAAGTGATGTCTGGGCTGGGCTCTTATTTGTAGGGCCTGGAAAGAATCTTCTAAGCTCATTTAAAATGTTGGCAAAATCTAGTTCCTTGTAGTTGTAGATCAGAAGTCTTCTTTTCTTGCTGCCTGTCAGTCAAGGACCACTTTCTGCTCCTAGAAGTTTTCCATATTCCTTCGCATGTGGCCGCCTTCAAGTTCAAAGCAACAACAATGTACTGAACTCTTGCCATGTTTCATATCCGTGATAGCCCTTCTGCTGTATCCGTCTTCCCTATTTGTCTTACTTTTCTGCTATCAGCCAGTGAAAGTTATCTGTTTAAGGGATCGTGTGATTAATTTAAGCCCATCTGGATAATTTCCTCCCTTTTTTAAGAGCAATCATGCCACATAACATAACATAACCATCACCTTCACAGGTTCTGGGGATTAGGACTTCTTTGATTCTAATGTTCAGGTTCAAAATTCCACTACTTATAAAATTAGTAATGTTCAGAGTTGTGAAAATTATTTAAATCTCATATTTATCCAAGTTAGACACATTGCATTTATCAAATAGACTGCTTCAGAAGAAAATTGAGATTCTGAAATATTTCCACAATTAGAAGTCCCTGATGATGACACCCTGAAGAAACTGTGTTTCCAGAGAGAAGTACATCAAGCAGGTGAGAAAATGGGCACTACAAGGAGATTCAGAAAGACCTACCAAGATCGCTCTCCAGTACCCCAGTGAAGAGAGGGGCACCTGGGATTCCCCAAACCCCTCTTTTATCTGCATGGGAATTGCAACTTGAGCATAAGACTACAAGACAAAGTGGGCCACAGTTTCATGACCCCTGATAAAAAGAATAGCCCCAGAAAATATCCAGCCAGATCCTTTTATCAACATGGATGATTCCAACACAAACTTGGTACTACAGGGTCCAGCTAGTCCCACATCAAAAAGAATAAAATACTAAAGAATAAACTTAAACAAGGAGGTAAAATACTTGTACAATGAAAACTACAAAATGTTGCTGAAAGAAATTAGAGAAGACACAAATGGAGAAACATCCCTTGCTCATAGATTGGAAGACTTACTACTGTTACAATGTCACTAGTACCCAAAACAATCTACAAATATAACATAATCCCCATAAAATTCCCAATGGTATTTTTTGCAGAAATAGAAAAATCCATCTTAAAGTTCATGGAATCTCAAGGGACCCCAAATAGCCAAAACAATCTTAAAAAGAACAAAGTTGGACATCTCATCTTTCCTGATGTCAATACTTAGCACAAAAGTACAGTAATAAAACAGTAGTTATTGTCATAAAGACAGATATATTGACCAATAGAAAAGTATGAAGAGCCATGAAATACACCCTCACTATATGGTCAAATGATTTTCAAAAATGACACTAAAACAATTCAATGGAAAAAGATGGTCACTTTAACAAATGGTATTGGTAAAACTAGATAACCCTATGCAAAAGAATGAAGTTGTATTCTTACCTTACTACATTCAAAAATTAACTTAAAATTGATCAAATATGTAAATATTAGACCTAAAACTATAAAACTTTTATAAAAAAACACAGGAGCATAGTTTCAATCTTGCCAGATAGAAAGAGTTCTGGAGATTGGTTGCACAACAGTGTGGATGTACTTAACTCTACTGAATTGTACACTAAAAAATGGTTAAGATGATAAATTTTATGTTATATATATTTTATCATCATTGAAAAGTATATATGACTATAAAAAAGTCCCTGATGAGTTTTAAAGAGATCCTATCTACCATTTAAGGAAACGTATGGACAAACACACATACACACACATACACACACATACAGATGCACACACAACACATGAAGTGTAAATATGGGGCGAGTCAGGGAGAAATCTATTCTTGGTTTATAGGAAGGACTAGAAATTTTTTTTTTTTTAATATATGAAATTTACTGTCAAATTGGTTTCCATACAACACCCAGTGCTCATCCCAAAAGGTGCCCTCCTCAATACCCATCACCCACCCTGCCCTCCCTCCCACCCCCCATCAACCCTCAGTTTGTTCTCAGTTTTTAACAGTCTCTTATGCTTTGGCTCTCTCCCACTCTAACCTCTTTTTTTTTTTTTCTTTCCTTCCCCTCCCCCATGGGTTTCTGTTATGTTTCTCAGGATCCACATAAGAGTGAAACCATATGGTATCTGTCTTTCTCTGTATGGCTTATTTCACTTAGCATCACACTCTCCAGTTCCATCCATGTTGCTACAAAAGGCCATATTTCATTTTTTCTCATTGCCACGTAGTATTCCATTGTGTATATAAACCACAATTTCTTTATCCATTCATCAGTTGATGGACATTTAGGCTCTTTCCATAATTTGGCTATTGTTGAGAGTGCTGCTATAAACATTGGGGTACAGGTGCCCCTATGCATCAGTACTCCTGTATCCCTTGGATAAATTCCTAGCAGTGCTATTGCTGGGTCATAGGGTAGGTCTATTTTTAATTTTCTGAGGAACCTCCACACTGCTTTCCAGAGCGGCTGCACCAATTTGCATTCCCACCAACAGTGCAAGAGGGTTCCCGTTTCTCCACATCCTCTCCAGCATCTATAGTCTCCTGATTTCTTCATTTTGGCCACTCTGACTGGCGTGAGGTGGTATCTGAGTGTGGTTTTGATTTGTATTTCCCTGATAAGGAGCGACGTTGAGCATCTTTTCATGTGCCTGTTGGCCATCCGGATGTCTTCTTTAGAGAAGTGTCTATTCATGTTTTCTGCCCATTTCTTCACTGGGTTATTTGTTTTTCGGGTGTGGAGTTTGATGAGCTCTTTATAGATTTTGGATACTAGCCCTTTGTCCGATGTGTCATTTGCAAATATCTTTTCCCATTCCGTTGGTTGCCTTTTAGTTTTGTTGGTTGTTTCCTTTGCTGTGCAGAAGCTTTTTATCTTCATAAGGTCCCAGTAATTCACTTTTGCTTTTAATTCCCTTGCCTTTGGGGATGTGCCGAGTAAGAGATTGCTACGGCTGAGGTCAGAGAGGTCTTTTCCTGCTTTCTCCTCTAAGGTTTTGATGGTTTCCTGTCTCACATTCAGGTCCTTTATCCATTTTGAGTTTATTTTTGTGAATGGTGTGAGAAAGTGGTCTAGTTTCAACCTTCTGCATGTTGCTGTCCAGTTCTCCCAGCACCATTTGTTAAAGAGACTGTCTTTTTTCCATTGGATGTTCTTTCCTGCTTTGTCAAAGATGAGTTGGCCATACGTTTGTGGGTCTAGTTCTGGGGTTTCTATTCTATTCCATTGGTCTATGTGTCTGTTTTTATGCCAATACCATGCTGTCTTGATGATGACAGCTTTGTAGTAGAGGCTAAAGTCTGGGATTGTGATGCCTCCTGCTTTGGTCTTCTTCTTCAAAATTACTTTGGCTATTCGGGGCCTTTTGTGGTTCCATATGAATTTTAGGATTGCTTGTTCTAGTTTCGAGAAGAATGCTGGTGCAATTTTGATTGGGATTGCATTGAATGTGTAGATAGCTTTGGGTAGTATTGACATTTTGACAATATTTATTCTTCCAATCCATGAGCATGGAATGTCTTTCCATTTCTTTATATCTTCTTCAATTACCTGCATAAGCTTTCTATAGTTTTCAGCATACAGATCTTTTACATCTTAGGTTAGATTTATTCCTAGGTATTTTATGCTTCTTGGTGCAATTGTGAATGGGATCAGTTTCTTCATTTGTCTTTCTGTTGCTTCATTGTTAGTGTATAAGAATGCAACTGATTTCTGCACATTGATTTTGTATCCTGCAACTTTGCTGAATTCATGTATCAGTTCTAGCAGACTTTTGGTGGAGTCTATCGGATTTTCCATGTATAATATCATGTCATCTGCAAAAAGCGAAAGCTTGACTTCATCTTTGCCAATTTTGATGCCTTTGATTTCCTTTTGTTGTCTGATTGCTGATGCTAGAACTTCCAGCACTATATTAAACAACAGCGGTGACAGTGGGCATCCCTGTCGTGTTCCTGATTTCAGGGAAAAAGCTCTCAGTTTTTCCCCGTTGAGGATGATGTTAGCTGTGGGCTTTTCATAAATGGCCTTTATGATCTTTAAGTATGTTCCTTCTATCCCGACTTTCTCAAGGGTTTTTATTAAGAAAGGGTGCTGGATTTTGTCAAAGGCCTTTTCTGCATCGATTGACAGGATCATATGGTTCTTCTCTTTTTTTTTGTTAATGTGATGTATCACGTTGATCGATTTGCGAATGTTGAACCAGCCCTGCATCCCAGGAATGAATCCCACTTGATCATGGTGAATAATTCTTTTTATATGCTGTTGAATTCGATTTGCTAGTATCTTATTGAGAATTTTTGCATCCATATTCATCAGGGATATTGGCCTGTAGTTCTCTTTTTTTACTGGGTCTCTGTCTGGTTTAGGAATCAAAGTAATACTGGCTTCATAGAATGAGTCTGGAAGTTTTCCTTCCCTTTCTATTTCTTGGAATAGCTTGAGAAGGATAGGTATTATCTCTGCTTTAAATGTCTGGTAGAACTCCCCTGGGAAGCCATCTGGTCCTGGACTCTTATTTGTTGGGAGATTTTTGATAACCGATTCAATTTCTTCGCTGGTTATGGGTCTGTTCAAGCTTTCTATTTCCTCCTGATTGAGTTTTGGAAGAGTGTGGGTGTTTAGAAATTTGTCCATTTCTTCCAGGTTGTCCAATTTGCTGGCATATAATTTTTCATAGTATTCCCTGATAATTGTTTGTATCTCTGAGGGATTGGTTGTAATCATTCCATTTTCATTCATGATTTTATCTATTTGGGTCATCTCCCTTTTCTTTTTGAGAAGCCTGGCTAGAGGTTTGTCAATTTTGTTTATTTTTTCAAAAAACCAACTCTTGGTTTCGTTGATCTGCTCTACAGTTTTTTTAGATTCTATATTGTTTATTTCTGCTCTGATCTTTATTATTTCTCTTCTTCTGCTGGGTTTAGGCTGCCTTTGCTGTTCTGCTTCTATTTCCTTTAGGTGTGCTGTTAGATTTTGTATTTGGGATTTTTCTTGTTTCTTGAGATAGGCCTGGATTGCAATGTATTTTCCTCTCAGGACTGCCTTCGCTGCGTCCCAAAGCGTTTGGATTGTTGTATTTTCATTTTCGTTTGTTTCCATATATATTTTAATTTCTTCTCTAATTGCCTGGTTGACCCACTCATTCGTTAGTAGGGTGTTCTTTAACCTCCATGCTTTTGGAGGTTTTCCAGACTTTTTCCTGTGGTTGATTTCAAGCTTCATAGCATTGTGGTCTGAAAGTATGCATGGTATAATTTCAATTCTTGTAAACTTATGAAGGGCTGTTTTGTGACCCAGTATATGATCTATCTTGGAGAATGTTCCATGTGCACTCGAGAAGAAAGTATATTCTGTTGCTTTGGGATGCAGAGTTCTAAATATATCTGTCAAGTCCATCTGATCCAATGTATCATTCAGGGCCCTTGTTTCTTTATTGACTGTGTGTCTAGATGATCTATCCATTTCTGTAAGTGGGGTGTTAAAGTCCCCTGCAATGACCACATTCTTATCAATAAGGTTGCTTATGTTTATGAGTAATTGTTTTATATATCTGGGGGCTCCGGTATTCGGCGCATAGACATTTATAATAGTTAGCTCTTCCTGATGGATAGACCCTGTGATTATTATATAATGCCCTTCTTCATCTCTTGTTACAGCCTTTAATTTAAAGTCTAGTTTGTCTGATATAAGTATGGCTACTCCAGCTTTCTTTTGGCTTCCAGGAGCATGATAAATAGTTCTCCATCCCCTCACTCTCAATCTAAAGGTGTCCTCAGATCTAAAATGAGTCTCTTGTAGACAGCAAATAGATGGGTCTTGTTTTTTTATCCATTCTGATACCCTATGTCTTTTAGTTGGCGCATTTAATCCATTTACATTCAGTGTTATTATAGAGAGATGTGGGTTTAGAGTCATTGTGATGTCTGTATGTTTTATGTCTTGTAGTGATGTCTCTGGTACTTTGTCTCACAGGATCCCCCTTAGGATCTCTTGTAGGGCTGGTTTCGTGGTGACAAATTCCTTCAGTTTTTGTTTGTTTGGGAAGACCTTTATCTCTCCTTCTATTCTAAATGACAGACTTGCTGGATAAAGGATTCTCGGCTGCATATTTTTTCTGTTTAGCACACTGAAGATCTCGTGCCAAGCCTTTCTGGCCTGCCAAGTTTCAAAGGAGAGATCAGTCACGAGTCTTATAGGTCTCCCTTTATATGTGAGGGCACGTTTATCCCTTGCTGCTTTCAGAACTTTCTCTTTATCCTTGTATTTTGCCAGTTTCACTATGATATGTCGTGCAGAAGATCGATTCAAGTTACGTCTGAAGGGAGTTCTCTGTGCCTCTTGGATTTCAATGTCTTTTTCCTTCCCCAGTTCAGGGAAGTTCTCAGCTATAATTTGTTCAAGTACCCCTTCAGCACCTTTCCCTCTCTCTTCCTCCTCTGGGATACCAATTATGCGTATATTATTTTTTTTTAGTGTATCACTTAGTTCTCTAATTTTCCCCTCATACTCCTGGATTTTTTTATCTCTCTTTCTTTCAGCTTCCTCTTTCTCCATAACTTTATCTTCTAGTTCACCTATTCTCTCCTCTGCCTCTTCAAGCCGAGCCATTGTGGTTTCCATTTTGTTTTGCATTTCGTTTAAAGCGTTTTTCAACTCCTCGTGACTGTTCCTTAGTCCCTCGATCTTTATGGCAAGAGATTCTCTGCTGTCCTGTATACTGTTTTCAAGCCCAGCGATTAATTTTATGACTATTATTCTAAATTCACTTTCTGTTATATTATTTAAATCCTTTTTGATCAGTTCATTAGCTGTTGTTATTTCCTGGAGATTCTTCTGAGGGGAATTCTTCCGTTTGGTCATTTTGGAGAGTCCCTGGCGTGGTGAGGACCTGCAGTGCACTTCCCCTGTGCTGTGGTGTATAACTGGAGTTAGTGGGCGGGGCCGCAGTCCGACCCGATGCCTGCCCCCAGCCCACTGCTGGGGCCACAGTCAGACTGGTGTGTGCCTTCTCTTCCCCTCTTCTAGGGGCGGGATTCACTGTGGGGTGGCGTGTCCCGTCTGGGCTACTTGCACACTGCCAGGCTTGTGTTGCTGAGGATCTGGCGTATTAGCTGGGGTGGGTAGGCAAGGTGCACGGGGGCTGGAGGGGCAGGCTTAGCTCGCTTCTCCTTAGGTGATCCACTTCAGGAGGAGCCCTGTGGCAGCGGGAGGGAGTCAGATCCGCTGCCGGAGGTTTGGCTCCGCAGAAGCACAGAGTTGGGTGTTTGCGCGGAGCGAGCAAGTTCCCTGGCAGGAACTGGTTCCCTTTGGGATTTTGGCTGGGGGATGGGCGGGAGAGATGGCGCTGGCGCCTTTGTTCCCCGCCAAGCTGAGCTCTGCCGTCCGGGGGCTCAGCAGCTCTCCCTCCCTTTGTCCTCCAGCCTTCCCGCTTTCCCCGCAGAGCTGTTAACTTATGACCTCCCAGACGCTAAGTCGTGCTTGCTGTCGGAACACAGTCTGTCCGGCCCCTCCGCTTTTGCCAGCCAGACTCGGGGGCTCTGCTTGGCCGGCGAGCCGCCCCTCCGCCCCGGCTCCCTCCCGCCAGTCCGTGGAGCGCGCACCGCCTCGCCACCCTTCCTACCCTCTTCCGTGGGCCTCTAGTCTGCGCTTGACTCCTGAGACTCCCTTCTGCTAATCCTCTGGCGGTTTTCTGGGTTCTTTAGGCAGGTGTAGGTGGAATCTAAGTGATCGGCCAGACGCGCTGTGAGCCCCGCGTCCTCCTATGCCGCCATCTTCCCTAGAAAATTTTGAGAGAAAGTCAAAGTTGCATTGATTCAATATTGCTTTCACATAGCCTCTTTATTGGTTAATATACAGTTTGTCCATCATCCAAATTATTACTCACACAGTACCAAACAACTGTGTGTTTGGAAATGTGATACACTTCTGTTTCCCTCAGTCTCCTTAGATTGATAGGTAGACACAAAACACATTTCATGATTTTTTCTCAAGAGAAAGAAAAATGGAAATGTTGGGTTGGGATGTATAAGGTATACATTTTTCATATTTTCATTTTACACCTCTGGTACTGTTATGGTATTAACTTTTTAAAAAATCCATCACAATCTATGAAGAAGCCCTATTCAAAATATCCTTTTATCAACATTATATTTCTTTTTGATAACAATGTCTGTATTTTCTGGAAGAAAGTTTTGTCTTTAACTGTAAAGCAGTAATCCCTCAACAAGATATTTTCAAATGGAAGCCTTACCTAATTTTTATATTTTGGGTTATTTCCATACAAATTCATGAGTCTGATGCTACTGTGGTGTCTTCAACAATGTATTAAATTTAAAACCCAAGAAAGCTCAAATGTTCAAGTAATGCAGAAGTTCCAAGAGTAATAACAGTTGTTCTGGCTTTCATATTAGCTGGATTCAGGGCACTGGAAATCTAGTCACTAATAATGTTGACAACATTTTATATTTATGTACCACTTTAAACTTTGCAGTCACTCATTTATTTTCAATATATGCATACAATCATCCTTGAGACTGTTGTCATCATTCACATGTCTACGATGAAAGCCCTGATAATAAGAGGTTGGGTAAGTTGCCAAAAGTCAAAGCTAATGAGTGGCAGAGTTGGGAAGAAATTCAGAGGTACTGGAATCTAATTTTAGTTTCTCTTTCTTGAAATAAGAAATCTGTCATATTTCAAGACTACATAGACGGCCACTAGTTGGGTTCTTCTAGCAAACTCTGATTTGCCCATCTTTGCTTGATATTCTCTCTATCCCAGAAAAGGAAAGTTGCTCTTTCTTCTGACAAGGTGGCATGCTGCCATTACAACATCCTTTAATAAATAAACACATCTATTCAATGTCACAACAAATTAGAAAGTACTTATTTCTGTTCAGTGAGCCAGATGAAATCAATAATCACCAGGGAGTTCCCACTATAATTTGTTAGAGCCATTCGCTGGGCCTCAGTAATCTGCTCAGAGAATGGAGCCAAAGGCTGGGTTCACTGGGGAGAGAAAGTTAGGATCAAATATTTCAGCTCAAGTGAAGAAAGTATCAAATAATCATTGCATTTCAGCCTTCTTCACAGTGATGCATTTCCTTCTCAACAATGCAAGAAATGGTTTCAGAATCACCCACTAATTTTTAGAATGTATCCAGAATTTTAAAAAAACTTTCAAACGACATACGCTGGAACAAATAATGGCAATGATTTTTTTTAAGTACTGTGATAATCTGGTCTTTTTGGTCCCCTAAGTCCACCTCATTGGTCACACAACTCATCAGTTCCTGCTGGTCTATTTCACTACTTACGACTTTCAGTTTCCTTTCTTGAAAGCTCCTTTTCTCTTCTACCTCAGTGTTGGAGGCTTCAAAGTGCATTCTTTAGTACTCTTGTCTTCTCTACATCTAAACCCATTTCCCTAGTGATATTAACCAGTTTCACCATTTTAAATAATATTTGAATGGCCATAAATCCTGAATTTATAAGTCTAACCTAGATTTTCTTTTTCTGAACTCCTCACTAAGATATTCAACTTGACAACTGGCTACTTCATTTGGATTTCTAAAAAAAAAAATTCAAATGCAACATGTTCAGAATTGACTCTCATTTTTCCCTCCCAGAGCTACTTTGCTCAACCTATCTCAGTTGATAGCATCCCATCCTTCAGCTGCTCAGTCTCTGAACCTTGAAATCACCTGTGTCTTCCCCTTTCCCCTTGCGCCAGACTTGTATCCCAAGAAACCGTGGACTTTATCTTCAAATATACAAGAGTCTATCCACTCCTTAATGCCTTCATTACTACTTCCATCAGAGTTAATATTATTTTACCTGAATTAATGCAAGAGACACCTGAAAATTCTCCCTGCATCAAGTTTGCACTTTTCCTCTCAGTTTATTCTCAAAACAGCAGAAAGTGTAATCCTTTGAAATTATAAATCAGAATAAATGAGTATTCTGTTTAAAATCTTGCTATGGTTTGCACAGTATAAAAACAAGTTCTGAAAATGGCCTTCAAAGGCCTGCAGAATTTGGCCTATGTTTACCTTTTTACTCACTCACTTTACTCCATATATTGGCCTTGTGCAGCTCCAGGAAGATGCCAGCCCTGCTACAGGGTTTTGAACATTTGCACTGGCTGCTCCCTCTGCCTGCAATGCTCTAATTCCTAACATCTAGATGGCTATCTCCTACAAACACTTCAAGTCTTTGTTCAATTTTCACTCACTCAAATGACCCTTTTTTAAGTCACAGCTTGTAACTCCAGCCAAGTCCACTTTTCTAGTTCCATTTTTCTCCATAGCTTTTACTATCTTCTAATCTACTATGGAATTCACGTTATTACTATGATTATTATTTGCTCTCTATCCTTTGTTGTTACAATAGAAGTTCCATGAGGGACTGAATTATTGCTTTTATTCACCATCGTACAGCAACATCTAAAGTGTCTGATGGATAATAGACAATCAGCAATGGGTGAAGTATTTTTTCTAAAGAAGTTTATTTCTTTAAATTATCGCAGTAACTGTTTCTCTAGATATCATATAAAGCATATATATATGTATATATATATATGTGTGTGTGTGTGTGTGTATACATGTGCATATTTTATATGTTCCTAAGTTCTAATATTTTAAAATAGGTTTCTGTGTCACTAACTTGAGTAAAATTGCCCTATGACTAATGCACGCAATTGTTTACAGAAACAAGTTTGTATAAAACTCATTTCAAATCACTCAGTAATGATGAGTTATGTTTAATTAAAATTAAATGATAGTGTATATATAAAGAAAGAAACAAGTACTGTGTAAAATAAAGAATAGAGGCATCTAGAATTGGAAATGACGGGATGTAAACAAAAACATTATTAGAATTAAACTAGCCTCTTTTTTTCATGTTTATTTTTTTTACGTATGAGAGAGACAGAGAGAGAGACAGAGAGACAGAACCTGAGCAAGGGAGGGGCAGACAGAGAGGGAGAGAGAGAAGCCCAAGCAGGTTGCATGCTGTCAGCTCAGGGTCCAGAGCAGGGCTTGAACCCACTAACTGTGAGATCATGACTTGAGCCAAAATCAAGAGTCAGACGCTCAACTGACTGAGCCACCCAGGCTCCCCAAAACCAGCTTCTTAAAATTACTTACATTAGGGAAGGACAAAATTTCAGATTTAATTACTATTTTAACATTTTTTAACTCAAAATAATTTTTTCCATCTCATATAAATTATGGATACAGAAAATACAAAGTTCTATTTCAATAGCATGCTTATTCAGAAAAAAAATTATTTCTGAACTAATGTTAGGAAAAGGAACAAACTGATTAACTGAGTTTTTAACTTTTCAACATTTTTCAGAATGTTATAACCTGTAGTTCTCTTTTATTACTTTATTACTTGTTTGCCACAGTTGAGATAGGTCATATTCCATTGCTCCATGGTATATATATAGAGAGAGGGTAACAGAATTGTTGGTTTGTCAGAGAAACTGTATAAGTTATCTATTTTTTATTTTTTTTAATGTTTATTTATTTTTGAGAGATAGACAAAGCACAAGCAGGGCAGGGACAGAGAGAAAGGGAGACACAGAATCTGAAGCAGGCCCCAGGCTCTGAGCTGTCAGCACAGAGCCTGACATGGGGCTCGAACTCACAAACTGTGAGATCATGACCTGAGCCAAAGTTGGACACTTAACTGACTGAGTCAACCAGGTGCCCCATATAAGTTACCTATTGGCGTATGACACATTGCCCCAAATTTAACAGTTTAAAAAAAATTAACATCCTTTTTTTTTTCTTTTATGTTTTCTTTGGGCCAGCAATCTGGAAGTGGTTTGGCTGAGTGGTTCTGGCTCAACATGTCTTTCAGAATTGGAGTGAATTTCCAGAATGGGCTAGGATTGCAGTCTCTCCTGAACACTTGATTGGAGCAGGGTATGCTTTTGTGTTCACTAACATGATTGTAAGCAGACCTCAGTTCTTCATTGGCTGCCAGAGACTTCAAACCCTCACCACAAGGGTCTCTCCATTTGCTACCTGAGTGCTGTGGACATGTGGCACCTAGTTTTCCCAGAGTAAGTAAGTGATCTGAGACAGTGACTGGGGGAACAACACTCATGATTTAAAAAAAAAAAAAATCCATTTTATAATCTAATCTCAGTAGTGACATATTATCAATTCTGCCATATTCTATTCATCAGAGGAACATCATTAAACCAAATCAAATCCACATTCAAGCAGAGAATATTAGATGAAGATAATATCTAGAGGCAGGGATCATTGGGGGCAATCTTAGAGGCTGCCTACCACAGTCCAAACTCTAGTTTCTAAATATTAATGCCCCTTAATATGCAAAATACATGCATCCCCTTCAAAAGGCCCCACAAAAGTCTCATTACAGAATTTACTCAAAATCTAGAATCTTTTCATCTAAACCATATTCAGGTATGGAAGAGACATTGGGTTTAATTCCTTAATTATGGCTCCTCAATACAGATACTCTGATTCTATAGACCTGTGAAACTAAAGGGACAAGATGTCTGTCCCCACACACCCAATATAGAATGGTAGAAAAGACACATAATAATCCCTGTGTACATTTCTGTTCAAAAAAGTAAAGTGTAAAGTACAAATGAATCTGAATTTAGCAATTCTGAAGTTCAATTGGACATATGGAAGTTTCTTGATTATGTCCAAAGGTCCAAGAATAATTTGTCCCCAGATCATAAGGGACAGTACTAATCTACCTGTAGAAGACTGCTAAAGTCTCCAAAAGGCAACTCTATCTACCATTGACAATTCAAACACAAGTGGATATACTGAGTCATATGGTTCCAGCAGCAAAGCAGTTGTAGAGGAATTGTTGCTTCCTGCTCACTAGGTCCAATCAGCATAATATTATCAATGTAATGGAATGGTGTGACGTCCTGTGGAATGAAAAGTAATCAAGGTCATTGTGGATGAAATTATGACATAGGGTTTTCCGTAGGCAGAAAAATGATCTCCCCAAAATGTCCATGTCCTAATCTCAGAAACTTGTGAATATGTTACCTTTCATGAAAACAAAAGAGATATTGCAAACGTAATGAAGTTAAAGATCTTGAGATGGGGAAATTATCCAGGTGGGCCCAATATAATCACATGAGTCTTTATCAGAGGGAGTCAGGAAGGTCAAAGTTAGAGAAAGGGATGTAACAATGGAGGAAATGATGTTCACGTTCTACTCCCTAGAAGTTGTGAATGTTAATTCATATGGCAAAAGGGACATGGCAGATGTAACTAAATTAAGGATCTTGAGATGGTTGAATTATCCTGGATTATCTCTGTGGGTCCAAATAGTCAAAAGAGGGACTCAGGAGGAGTCAGAGTTAGAGGAGAAGCAGATGTGATGATGAAAGTAGAAATTGGAGTGGCCCACCCTGAATGGAGGAAGGGACCACAGGGAAAGGAATACAGACAGCCAGTAGAAGCTGAAAAGGTAAAGAAAGAGATTCATCCCTCAAAGTTTCCAGAAGGAACAAATCCTGACAACACCTTGACTTTAGTCCAGGGAAATTGATTTTAGGCATCTGACTTCCAGAACTGTGAAAGAATAAATTTGTGTTGGCTTAAGCCACTAAATTAATGGTAATTTGTTATAACAGCAATAGAAAATTGATACAATATGTAGAGAAAAAAGAACTTGCCAAATCAATAACTACATATTAGATGCCAGGGAATGTATTTATTTGCTCTTGCACCCAAATCTAATCTGGTACAGCAGCTACAATGGGAGTCGCTACCTGAATAAGTTTATAAAAACCCACTATCATTTTCTAAGATTCATTTATCTTCTACACAGGCTAAATTGGTGAGTTGGAGGGGAATGTGGTAGTATTAACTGCAAAAACTCTCAGCACATAATGACTCCGTCCAAAGCCTTGCACTGAGACTTGACCAAACTGTAGCATGTTTTCTAGCAGCTTAAGGCTGTGTCCCTACGATTGGGTCCTAAAATCCTTGCCTAAAAACACTAAATGTGAGGTGCTTGGGTGGCTCAGTAAGTTAAGCATCTGACTCTTGATTTTGGCTTAGTTCATGACCACATGGTTCATGAGATTAAGCTCCTTGTTGGGATCTGCGCTGACAGTGAGGAGACTGCTTGGAATTCTCTCTAGTTTTCCCTCTGTCCCTACCCCACTCTCTCTCTTCCTCTCTCTAAATAAACAAACAAACAAACAAACAAACAAACAAAAAGCTAAATGCTGCCAGGAGAATGATGATAGGACTCTTAGAATAGCTGCTTTGGAGGGCTTGCAATTATAAATCCTTTCTCTCCCCCTTTGAGATGTTAATCTTCTAACATCCAGAATTCTTACCTCAAGGACCTGAGAGTTCTCTCTTTGAGATGCAAACATTCAGGGAGATAACTCCCACTCTGCCCCCCCCCCCCCACAAGCTCCCAAGGGAGAGGAAGTGTCCAAATTCTATGAGCAACTTGCTCCAACTTGCACATCTACCCCCTGCCTATCATAAAAATAGAAGAAGTTTGTTTCTCTTCTGGATAAGTGCCAATTATATACACAGATGACCTAGTCATGTGGACCAAACCTCCCCTTTATGAACTTCGGTGTCTTTCCTTTAGCATATCCCAGCATTTAACAAGTCTCCTGTGGAGGAGCCAAGATGGTGGAACAGCATGGAAGTTTTTTGTGTGTCTCATGTCCATGAAATACAGCCAGACTAACACTAACCCATCCTGCACACCTAGAAAACTGATCTGAGGATTAACACAACAATCTCCACAACCTGAACCAAAGAATTCAGCAGGTACGTGGCATGGAGAGGTGAACTGGGGGTGAGAGAAGCCACAGAGGGAAAGCAGCTGCTTTTGCGTGTGAAGAGAGGATGGAGATGGTGGGGAGAATATGGGAAAAGCACCCCTCCCCAAAAGCAACTGGAGAGAAAGTGGAAAATAGGAAACAGCTACAGGGAGTGAACTAAAAAGGGACAAAGGAGAAAGGAGAGGGCTTAAATTCCATTAAGACTGTAAACAGGGGGAGCACACAGCCTGAAACTCTGTAGCTCGATACCTGGCAGTGCTCTGGTGGGAAGGGTGAATCCCCAGGAGCAGAGTGGGGTCTGGGAGGTTCTCAGACCACATGGGAAGAAGCAGTTCCACTGCTGGAATTCATTTGGTAGAGGCTGTGAGGCCACCTGGGCCCAGCAGACTCCAGACAAGGGCCACATTCATTGGGGTTAAGCCTGGTGGCAGACGTGTGTTGTGATTTTCCATAATCCCTGAGGTGCTGATGCTACACTGTCTCGCGAACTTTTTATGGGGCAGGCTGGCATCTGGCTGCAGTCTCTGGGCAGCAGCAGCAGCAGCATGGTCCCACAAGCGCTCCTGGGTGCGACCAGCACCCGGCCATTGTTCGGTGAGACCCTCCTGCAGAGGGGCCAAACGGGTCAAAGCCATAGTCCCTCAGAAGTGGGGGACCAGGGAAGGCAGCTACATCTGAGACAAAACTCGGGAGGGACTTGGTCATGGACAGTGTGGAAGCAGGGAGTGGACGGAAGGCAAAGATGAAGGATGGGTGCGTGATTGCTGATCAGGGAGAATAGAGTTCCAATACTAGAGACTGGGTAGCTGGGGGACGCCATTTTCACCGCTCCCACGCATGCACATAGGCACCTACAAGCCCCACAATAATCCACAGCAGTAGGCTAGCAGCGCCATCTAGTGGAGAATAGACCCATTACACTAAGCCTTGCCCAACTGGGCCAACCTTGCTCTTCAAGAACACAAGTCTCATTGCCTGCTTAGTTTATGGACTATAAAATGCTTCATAGTTTGGCTTTTAGGGGAAAACAAAGTAAAGTCAGTCATATGTCAGTCTGTTAGCTGGTTCATCTATTCAGTTTTCTCTTTTTTTTTTCTTTTTCATTTCTTTTCTTCTTCTTGAATACAGATAGAGAAAAAATTAATTTATTTTCAATTTTTATTAAAAATATTTTTCTTTATTTTTTCTACTATACTTTTTACTTTTGTGTAAAGTTTTCAATTTCTATTTTACTTCCATCTTTTCATTTTAGTCTACTTGAATGTATTCATTTTTTCAAATTTTCAAATGATTTCCTTTCTTTCCCCCTTTTTTTCTCTAAGCTATCAATCCACTTTCAACACTCAGACCAAAACACACCTAGGATCTAGCATCATTTATTCAATTTTGTGTGTGTGTGTGCTTGTTTTTAATTTTTTAATTTTAATATTTTTTATTTTAATTTTTTTTATTTTAATTTTTTCTACCTCGTTAATTCATTTTCTCCCTTCAAAATGACAAGGAGAGAATCATGAAAGCAGCAAGGGAAAAAAAGTCACTAACCTACAAGGGAAGACAGATCAGGTTTGCAGCAGACCTATCCACAGAAACTTGGCAGGCCAGAAGGAAGTGGCAGGATATATTCAGTGTGCTGAAGCAAAAAAATATGCAGCCAAGAATTCTTTATTCAGCAAGGCTGTCATTCAAATAGAAGGAGAGATAAACAGTGTCCCAGACAAACAAAAATTAAAGGAGTTTGTGACCACTAAACCAGCCCAGCAAGAAATTTTAAGGGGGACTCTCTGAGGTGAGAAAAGATGAAATTATAAAAAAGTAAATAAAAAAAGACCAAAGGCAACAGAGATTAGAAAGGACCTGAGAACACCACCAGAAACTCCAACTCTACAAGCAACATAATGGCAATAAATTCATATCTTTCAGTACTCACTCTAAATATCAATGGACTCAATGCTCCAATCCAAAAACATAGAGTAACAGAATGGATAAGAAAACAAGATCCATCTATATGCTGTTTACAAGAGACCCACTTTAGTCCTAAACACACCTTCAGATCGAAAGTAAGGGGATGGAGAACCATCTATCATGCTAATGATCAACAAAAGAAAGCCAGGGTAGCCATACTTATTTCAGACAATCTAGACTTTAAAATAAAGACTGTATCAAGCGATGCAGAAGGATGCACTATATCATAATTAAGGGGATGCATTATATTATAATTAACGGTTCTATCCACCAAGAAAACCTAAAAATTGTAAATATTTATGTACCAAATGGGAAAGCACCCAAGTATATAAAACAGTTAATCACAAACACAAAGAAACTCATCGATAGTAATACCATAATAGTAGGAGACCTCAACACCCCACTCACAACAATGGACAGATCATCTAAACAAGAAATCAACAAGGAAACAATGGCTTTGAATGACACACTGGACCAGGTGGACTTAATGGATATTCAGAGCATTTCATCCTAAAGCAGCAGAATATACATTCTTCTCCAGTGCACATGGAACATTCTCTAGAATAGACTATATACTGGGACACAAATCAGCCCTCAGCAAGTACTAAAGATTGAGATCATACTGTGCATATTTTCAGACCACAACACTATGAAAATCAAAATCAACCACAAGAAAAAATTTGGAAAGGTAACAAGTACTTGGAGACTGAAGAACATCCAACTAAAGAATGAATGGGCCAACCAAGAAGTTAAAGAGGAAATTAAAAGGTATATGGAAGCCAATGAAATGATAACACCACAACTCAAAACCTCTGGGACACAGCAAGGGAGGTCATAAGAGAAAAGTATATAGCAATCCAGGCCTTCCTAAAGAAGGAAGAAAGATCTCAATACACAACCTAACCTTACACCTTAAAAAGCTGGCAAAAGAACATCAAATAAAACCCAAAACCAGCAGAAGACAGGAAATAATAAAGATTAGAGCAGAAATTAATGCTATCGAAACCAAAAAAGCAGTAGAAGAGATTAATGAAACCAGGAGCTGGTTCTTTGAAAGAATTAACAAAATTGATAAACCACTAGCCAGTGTGATCAAAAAGAAAAAGGAAAGGACCCAAATAAATAAAATCAAGAATGAAAGAGGAGAGATCACAACCAACACAGCAGAAATAAGAACAATAATAAGAGAATATTATGAGCAATTATATGCCAATAAATGGACAATCTGGAAGAAATGGACAAGTTCCTAGAAACATATACACTACCAAAATTGAAACAGGAAGAAATAGAAAATTTGAACAGACCCATAACCAGTAAAGAAATCAAATTAGTAATCAAAAATCTGCCAAAAAGCAAAGTCCAGGGCCAGATGGCTCTCCAGGGGAGATGTTCTACCAAATGTTCTACCAAACATTTAAGGAAGAGTTAACAACTATTCTCTTGAAGATGTTCCAAAAAATAGAAATTGAAGGAAACTGCCAAACACATACCATGAATCCAGCACTACCTTGATTCCAAAACCAGACATAGACCCCACTAAAAAGAACTATACACCAATTTCCCTGATGAACATGGATGCAAAAATCCTCAACAAGATATTAGCCAATTGGCTCCAACAATACACAATCAATCACAATACAACTAAGTGTGATTTATACCTGGGATGCTGGGCTGGTTCAATATCTGCAAAACAATCAACATGATTCATCACATCAATAAAAGAAGGGACAAGAACCATATTATCCTCTTAATAGATGCAGAGAAAGCATTTGACAAAATATAGCATCCTTTCTTGATAAAAATCCTCAAGAAAGTAGGGATAGAAAGATCATAACTTGAGCTCATAAAAGCCATATATGAACGACCCAATGCTAATATCATCCTCAATGGGGAAAAACTGAGAGCTTTCCCCCTAAGGTCAGGAACAGACAGCGATGTCCACTCTCACCACTGTTATTCAACATAGTATTGGAAGTCTTAGCCTCTGCAATCAAACAACACAAAGAAATAAAAGGCATCCAAATCGTCCAGGAGGAGGTCAAACTTTCACTCTTCGTAGGTGACATGATACTCTATATGGAAAACCCAAAATGTTCCACCAAAAAACTGCTAGACTTGATTCATGAATTCAGCAAAGTTGCAGGATATAAAATCAATGCACAGAAATCGGTTGCATTCTTATTCACCAACAATGAAGTGACAGAAAGAGAAATCAAGGAATCGATCCCCTTTAGACTTGCACCAAAACCCATAAAATACCTAGCAATAAATCTAACCAAAGAGGTGAAAAATCTATACACTGAAAACTATAGAAAGCTTGTGAAAGAAATTGAAGAAGGCACAAAAATATGGAAAAAGACTCCATGTTCCTGGATAGGAAAAACAAATATTGTTAAAATGTCAATACTACCCAAAGCAATCTACATATTCAATGCAATCCCTATCAAAATAACACCAGCATTCGTCATAGAGCTAGAACAAATAATCCTAAAATTTGTATGGAACCAGAAAAGACCCCAAATAGCCAAAGCAATCTTGAAAAAGAAAACCAAAGCAGGAGGCATCACAATCCCAGACTTCAAGCTATACTACAAAGCTGTAATCATCAAGACAGTATGGTACTGGCACAAGAACAGACACTCAGATCAATGGAACAGAATAGAGAACCCAGAAATAGACCCACAACCGTATGGCCAACTAATCTTTGACAAAGCAGGAAAGAATATCCAATTGAATAAAGACAGTCTCTTCAGTAAGTGGTGTTGGGAAAACTGGACAGCGACATGCAGAAGAATGAACCTGAACCACTTTCTTACATGATACACAAAAATAGATCCAAAATGGAAGAAAGACCTAAATGGAAGACAGGAAGCCATCAAAATCCTCAAGGAGAAAGCAGGCAAAAACCTCTCTGATCTTGGCCACTGCAACTTCTTAACGCATCTCTGGAGGCAAGGGAAACAAAAGCAAAAATGAACTACTGGGACCTCATCAAAATAAAAAGCTTCTGCACAGTGAAGGAAACAATCAGCAAAACTAAAAGGCAACCAACAGAATGGGAGAAGATATTTGCAAATGACATATCAGATAAAGGGTTAGTATCCAAAATGTATAAAGAACTTACCAAACTCAACACCCAAAACCAAAGAATCCAGTGAAGAAATGGGCAAAAGACATGAATAGACACTTCTCCAAGGAAGACGTCCAGATGGCCAACCAACACATGAAAAAATGCTCAACATCACTCATCATCAGGGATATACGAATCAAAACTACAATGAGATACCCCTTACACCTGTCAGAATGGCTAACATTAACAACTCAGGCAACAACAGATGTTGGCGAAGATGTGGAGAAAGAGGATGTCTTTTGCATTGTTGGTGGGAATGCAAGCTGGTGCAGCCACTCTGGAAAACAGTATGGAGGTTCCTCAAAAATTAAAAATAGAACTGCCCTATGACGTAGCAATTGCACTACTAGGTATTTATCCAAGGGATACAGGTGTGCTGTTTCGAAGGGACACATGCATCCCAATGTTTATAGCAGCACTATGAATAATAGCCAATGTATGGAAAGAGCCCAAATGTCCAAGGATGGATGAATGGATAAAGAAGATATAGCGTGTATATATATATATATATATATATATATATATATATATATGTGTGTGTGTGTGTGTGTGTGTGTGTATGTATATACATACACAATGGAGTATTACTCAACAATCAAAAAGAATGAAATCTTGCCATTTGCAACTACGCAGATGAACTGGAGGGTATTATGCTAAGTGAAATTAGAGAAAGACAAATGTCATATGACTTCACTCATATGAGGACTTTAAAAGACAAAACAGATGACCATAGGAGAAGGGAAACAAAACTAATATAAAAACAGGGAGGGGGAGAAAACATAAGAGACTCTTAAATGTGGAGAACGAACAGAGGGTTGCTGGAGGGGTTGTGGGAGGGGGGATGGGCTAAATGAGTAAGGGTCATTAAGTAATCTACTCCTGAAATCATTGTTGCACTATATGCTAACTAATCTGGATTTAAATTTAAAAAAATAAAATCAAAATAATAAAAAAATAGGCTGCCAGAATCATGCTGACAAAAAAATAAATAAAATAAAATAAAATAAAATAAAATAAAATAAAATAAAATAAAATGTCTCCCACTTTCGCATCTGTGAAGCAGACCTCAGTCTATAGTGAGTTCTTTTCCGACTGCAGTAGTCGCCACTAAATGAAACCTGGCTTTACCACCTTTGCTCCACCTTTACCACCTTTACCTCCAGCTTTGCTTCTCTTTGACAGTAGTATTCACACTCCCTGCATTTTCAAGTCCTTGGTGGTATCTCCAATCTTTGTAATCCCTCCAGAAGTGAGGCATAGTTTTTGTTTTGGTTTATTACATTCATATGTAGAGGCAGTTCTAGTGGCTTCTATTTGGTATTTTCTATCATAATAGAAAGGTCTTACTTTACAGGCTAGGGAACCAATGAAGAGATTCTACCAGCTGTTGACTATGTCCATTTCAATTATATATCTGGAACTGGGGAAATAACCACAATGTGGGTTCAGGGACCTACTCGTTACATTGTGAGATTAACTAGAGCAAAACTCCCTGAGGACCTGACCATTAGCCTCTACTCTGACCAGAGGACAAGACTGGTGTTTGGGTCTCCAGGACTTAGTTTCATTTGTTTACCAGTATTCTGTCATACCGAAAATGTCTCATTGGGCTTCCTTCCTTAATTCAGTCATCCTGGAAGATAGCTGTGGTTCTCTTTAGGAAAGGCAGGGAGAAAAATTAATAATATAAAATCTGGGCAGTATAAGAGTCCTTGCTCAAGATGACCCAGCATTCCATTCATTCAAGGGGCTCCAGGTCCGTGAAATGGTTCAAGTGTGAAAATTGAATGTTTGAGGGGCAATGGTTCTTTGTCCTGGTGATTCAAGTCAGACTTCTCTTCACTGGACCTAGAGTTTTCCCATTTATACAGATCAAGTAACACTTTAGTTTTCTTCCCACTCCAGGGACACCATAGATCAACTAGCCAATGAAAATATCTCTGCAGGTCAGAATATTCTGATTGCTGTTTTTGCTCCACTGTATATTACATCTTGTTTTTGGAGATTTGGCTCTTCCACTTAGACCCTATAACCTGGGACCCAATTAACCCCACTATATTTAGAGATCGCAGTTTTATGGTAGCAGCAGTCACTACAACTTCTGATACACAGAGAGGAGTAGCCACAGAGCTCTTCAAGGATGCTGTGGCTTCTCTCTCAAATTCAGTTCTTATAGTTATGGTAAAGGGCATGTCCTCTGGATTCTCATGGGGTGGATTGGCAAGTCGCATGTGATAAACTCTCTCTAGCATTCTGAATCCCTAAGTCTTTGGATACCTTGAGCTGTAGTATACCAAAAAAGCTCCGGCATCTTGACTTCATTACTGTAGGACATCTTTGGATACTCATTTCAGTCAACCAATCAGGCAATCTATTAGAGCCATGATTAGTCTTGCAAGCTAAAACATTGATTCTGAAGTCCAATTTCATATTCCTTCAATCTATAGCTTCCATTCCCACACTCAGTCCCAAGACTTCCATTGATACCTATTGGCAAATTTGTGTGATTATTTTGGTCCACATCACACTTTCTCGTGGGTCACACTTTGTACTTCAGATTCTTTGGAACTTGATGGGACTTGAATCTGATTATGGATCCAGATACAACGCCAGGTGGTAGAGAAGGACCCTGAAGAGGAATCAGCAATGTTTTTCAGATATTGAGCATGGTTTTCAGAAATCTCATGCCTGAAGATATGAGATATAAGGGTTTCTTTCAGGGCACTCATAGAAGCTTTCACGTTCCTTGAGCTGAGAACTTAAAATCTTCATCTTATCATTTTCTTTCCCTAAATTCTCCAGTGCAGTTAGAAGCAAACAATCAATTCATTATCCCCCCCTTTCTTTACAAGTGAACATTTTGTTGCCTTGCTTTCTTTTTTTTTTCCATAGGCAATTCATTATAGGTATCTACAGGTGATCATTTAAGTAACCATTTGCCATGCATGATATGGAATAGCCAGTGACCCCTTCACCAATGGAAACATGAACATTGATGGCTTTAAAGCTAATAATATCAGAGAAACAGTTTCAGAAAACCATAAAATAATTAAGAAAATTCATCTTTAAAATTCTGGTTCTCTGAGGTAGATTGATCAATAATTCCAGTTTGCTCAGAACTGTCTCGATGATGGCATTGAATATCTTATATCCCAGAAGGGAATTCTGGGAAATGAATTCAGCTTAACCACATTGACAGATTTCAATGCAAAACCACTACAGTATCATTAAACAACATATCCTCCCAACTTTAGGAAAAATTATCAGTGCTTTCTGCTTTTTTAGTTGTTTGTGAGAATGCAACAATATCTATTCCATGTATATAGAACTTAACATGCAGACTTTTTTATTTCATAGTGCTTCTTCATACACATATTTAGAACTGAGTCTAATACGGAGTTTTTAAACATTATCTATGGTTATTTTGGTCACAAACATAGAAATTTGTTGCTGCCTAATTTATTAAGCTATGTAAAAATGTGACTTCCCTCAACAAACTCTAAATTTTCAATGAATTCACAAACCTCATAAGTGCTTTATTTGATTGAAATCTTTTCGGTAACATGGTATGGGGTGAATTTTGCATTCAAGGAGGTTTCATTACAAAAAGGGCAGTTATATGAGTACAGAATTCTAAGAAATTGCAGAGGCTGTGAATACATTAAGCAATCTGGTAATAAAAAAATCAGGAAAGGAACTTTATACATCCCCAGGCTCCGAAATCAGAATTTTACAATGGTGCTATTGGATCTCCCAGATCCAAAAAACTCTGTATGATATCATGTGAAAAATATTTTTGTTTTTGTTGTATATTTGATTTAACACAACAATATCTTTATTATAATGTTGTCTACAAATGAGGTAATTTCAGAGAATTTCTAGGTGCTATTTTCATTTCAATAAAAATATTTAATGAAGATGTTTTCAATGACATTAGGTCTACAAAATTTCTATTTGTTCTACTGTCATCAAAAAATGTTCAGAGTCTTAATTAGGGATATCCACTGCCCACTCCTCTTGAGCAGGCATAATAAAAAAGATATTCCTTGTCCTGAGCACACTGCACTGCATTCAAGGAAACTAAAATGGGAACAAATTTGCAGGAACCTCTTGAGTCCAAGTCGAGGAATTAAAAACTGGGCAGTTTCAGCATCATCCAGACCAGATATTAGAACCTCTAAGTTAGGAAATAAAATTATGAATTGTAAGTTCAAAATATGGGTAAACCAAGGTCCCAACCTTTGAAAATATCAAGACAATGCAGAAAGAGGAGGGTTAATTCAGGAAGGTACTCCTTCAGTGATAGGATTGAAGAAATTATCCAGTTATTCCCCACATTGCACTAAAATGCAAACCATACGAAATACTAGTTGAACTGACCTGTTTATACGTTCTGTATGTAGGGAAAATTTGCAAAGTATTATTTGGGCTTTGTTTATGTGGAATCCAAAATATTTTCATTATACTATCCATTTATTTTTCTTAATTTTTAACTGTAGAAATTAGAGCAATTGTCGTTTTAAAAAAAGTATTTTTAAAGATAACTTCTATTAGAGCAATTGTCATTTTAAGAAAACGTATTTTTAATACTTTCTCTCAAATTAAAAAAAAATAAATGATATATAAGAACTCCAACCTCCAGTTTTTGAAGAAGTACTTAATATGCATTAATGTGTATATATGGTCCTGTATTGCCACACATTTTCTTTATATACATCTCAATTAAACTGACTTGAAATATGTTGTAAAAATAAAATGTAAAATAATATACTTAAAAGTATAATTATTTAGGAGCACCTGCGTGGCTCAGTTGGTTAAGTGTACAAGTCTTGATTTCACTTCCAGTCATGATCTCACAGTTCATGAGTTCAAGTCCCTCATAGGACTCCGTGCTGGCAGCACAGTGCCTGCTTGGGACTCTTTCTCTCTCTCTCCCCCTCCCCTCCTTGCACTCTTTCTCTTTCTCAAAATAAGTAAACATTAAAAAATACTTTAAGTATAATTATTTAAAATGTTATATGAAAGTATTTTCATGAATTTTTTGGTAATTGAATAGATGGAATATATCTTATTAAAGCTTTTTTTGTGATTATTTGAAAATCTGTGACCTTAGCTATAATATGGTAAAACAGCATCTATAAAATTTGGTGAATTAAAACAACTATACTAAAGTACTTTAGATTCGTTCACTGTGTCAATTAAATTACATAAATTCCTTAAGATAATTTCGTACTCATATGTCAATGTGCTCACTAAAAGAAATCTGGTTCCACAGATAATGAAAGGTTCAATTTCAGCCTTGCCTTTTCTCAAATTCTCAAATTCAGTTTTTCAGAATGGCCTGAATTAATGAGTCGTTTTTATGATAAAACTCTGAAGGAAACATTAAAATGATGAATGTATCACAAACTTAGGAGGGAGCTGGTGTCATAAAAAGAACTTAACACTTCTAATAATAAATAATTCTCTCAACTGCTGAGTTTTCAGTTCAATACCTTCTCAGGAAGATGTCAAAATGAAGCATTAAGGGTTGCTTGACTCCATCAGAATGGGAATAGAGAGAGTGGCAATCTTGAGGAGAAAACGACCGGAGGAATCAATAAAGCTCCCCAGGACGGCTCCACAGTGAGCAAAATGGAATTAGTAGTATGAGCACTTGTGACAGACTAGCCATTTTCAACATATTTTTCCATTTAGTTCCCACAACAAAGCTGGATATGATTTTCCTTAATGTAGAGGTGAGAAGAATGTGGCTTAAAAAGCTTCAATGACTTAACAATGATAATTATAATTTGATAAGCCAAGATTAAAAGTGAGATCTGTCAGAACCAGCTGCTCAGTGTGGTCTCTGGAACAGCAGCATTAGTACCACCCCAAAGCTCCTTGGAAATATCCACCTTGGCCCCATCTTGGATGTACTGAATCACAGTCCATAGGGATGACCCTCAGAAATTGGTTTTAACCAGCTTTCTAGGTGGTTCTAATGTATACAACAATTTTGCAGAGTATTGCCCTATACCACACAGGTGACTTGGAATTGGGCTGCATTTATCATATTTACAACTACATGTCCTTGTACAAATCACTGAACTCTATATTTCATTTCATCATCTTTTTAAAAGATGGAAAAAATACCTTCCATGCCTTTCTTGTAAGACCTTTAAAAAAAAAGAACACTGTAACTACAAAGCATTATAAAATATAAATGTTTAAATATATTATTATCAATCATAATTAGTACAATTATTTTGTGTCACCATGTATGAAATATTCATAGTTAAAATTCTTTAAAGAAAGAAGCTGACACCCTCCCATCTTTTTTCCTTTGTCAAGAGTTCTTAGCAGTTGCCTTTGACCACAACAATAACTGATGGCCTTGTAAAGATTATAATTCTATCCTTGGAGGGTCTACTTTCCCAACTTGAGCAATAAACAATTAGTTTCCTTAGGTTATTAAGATCAAAATTAGAACTTAACTATTCTTTTTTAGGAGAACAAGATTTTGTGATCTTAACAAATTCTGCCTCTAAAGAAAGGACAGTACTGAGTTAAAATTGGAATTCATCATTCATATCTTAATTTAACAGCAGTTTTGAGCTAGCTTTAGAGACTACACATCAAGCATTCAGAAGCGTGATCTGTCAGAAGTGAGATAACCTTGTAGAAATAGGAGTTTGTGCTTTATTTCACAAGGGTTAAGACCCTCCCTCCTTCTCTTTCAGTATATTGGGTGTGTGTGTGTGTGTGTGTGTGTGTGTGTGTGCGTGTGTGCGTGTGTGCGTGTGTGTGTGTGTGCGTGCGCATGTGCAGATGAGTGCATGAATAATGCATAAACAAATTATGATTTTAGAAACTTCTAAATGAGGATAATTCTGAAATAGAGAGTTACACTTTCTTAAGACTGCCTGTATCTTCTTTCTGCCTTTCTCAAATCCAGAATTTTTTATTAATCCCTCCTCCATACCAACATTTCTCAAATTAGTAAATGAAATTTTCTCATCTCTTATTTTTTTAAATAAATAGACAAAGTACACATATGCAAGCCCACCCATTTTATGCTTACTCTAAAATAACCTAGAATCAAGCATTTTAAATTTTGGGGGAGATAATACTGATTGTATATTGATACAAGCTGAAATCTGTCTCTTTGTCTCCATGTGTGTTTCCCTCTCCTTTGTCTCGGTTGGTCTCTCTCTAATATGCACGTATGTACACACGTGCACACACACGCACAGGTTTGGGGGATTTTATATGCTGAGGGCCATTTGTGAGCCTGCTACTGAAGGTTTGGGCTGCTCATGTTTGGATCTGGAAGGTCCCTGTTGCTGAGAGGAAGCATCTTGCAATTGCTAAGGGCCTAGTCTGGAATAAATTCCCTTGTAATTCTGTTCCATTACTTAGCAACTATATTAACTTTGGACAAGTTACTTAACCTCCCTAACTCAGTTTCCAGATCTATAAAATGGGGTTACCAACAGTACTTACCTCCAAAGATAAGTATTAAACAAGTATTAAAGTATTAAATGAATAAGTAGTAAGATAAATTTCCCTTATTCAAAAAAAGACATTCAAAATCTCATATTTCTCTGGTTCATCAGATCAATTTTTGAGTCAACTCTTATCTTCGCAACTTTACTGTTAAGTATTTCTAAAGGATGCACTTTATAAATGTGAGAAGCAACTGAATCTAGTAGTGTCAACGCAGTGTCCATACCTTCTAAGAGCACCTTTTTTTTTTTTAAGGTTTATTTATTTATTTGAGAGAGAGAGAGAGAGAGAGAGAGAGAGAGAGAGAGAGAGAGAAAGGCTGAGAGGCAGACAGGGAGTCCCAAGCAGGTTCCACTCTGTCAGGGCAAAGCCCAAACTGTGAGATCATGACCTGAGCCAAAATCAAGAGTCTGACCTTAACCTAACCCACTGAGCCACCCAGGTGCCCCACTTGAAATTTTTTTCTTAAAGAAGTACATCATGTTACAAAAAGAAGACTTGTATGAAGTGAAACCATAGTTTTTGTGTTGTGGTATATTTCTAAGAGAGGACATAAATGAGATAAAACCAAAGAACCAGTGTTAGACAAACAGCTGATAAATATCAGGCACTCTTAAGTAAACAACTGTAGCCTAAAGTAACAGAACCATAATTTGTTACTAAGTCAAAGATACTAAGAGAGAGAGTATGAGTGTATGAGTGTGTGTGTGTGTGTGTGTGTGTGTGTGTGTGCGCGTTGAGCGTGTTTTGTATGTGATTATTGGGAAAATGATGATTCTAAAAGCTCATAATGAACAGCATACAGTGATTTGAGGGTGATAACAATAAAAGTGTTATATTGAAGAAAAGAATAAGCAACATGAGGAAATAATAAAGAAATTCAAGGAATACAGAAAAGGAAGCAGGCTGAATTAAAGGTATACCCTTCTAATAACATTTTTACCATGCATGGATTTACAAAAGATTTGTTGAGCTTTGTAGAAAATATAAGCATAGTACAATATTATCCTTATAAGGAACCAAATATTTGGTAATTAAAAAAAAACATTTGAAAGACATACCTCGGATAAGAGTTTAGATTATTACAAACTTTCTGGAAAATATGTTAAAAGGTGAAATTAAAGTCTAAAATATGAATACATCTTATGCTCTACGTCAAGAAACCTATTTTAAACTGGTAATCACCAACAAAATATATATGTATGAGAAGGTTTGTTGCAGGTTATTTACAAAAGTAAAAAAATAAAACAATATAAGTAAGCAATGATTAATTATTAAATTAATTCTTTGGCATCCATGAAATAAAGACAATTCAACATTACATTTTGCAATACTTTTTAATTATTTGAAAAATATATATATAAACGTAATAAGTGAAATGAGGTAAATCAGATGTAAGAATATAAAACTATATTTGCAATTTTTACTATGCAGTTTCATACATGTTTGTAAGCAGAGGTATATATGTGAGCGAAAGCAAATAAAGCAAAATGGTCTCAGTGGTGATTACAGATGAATCTGTAACAAAAAGTTACCATTTTTCTGGTATATAGCTATTACTTCTTTAATGACAAATAAACCTGTTTAAAAATAGTTCGGTTTGGAAAATATTTGGAAAATTTGAGTATTTCAAAAATATATATTTAATTCACTCGTTTAAAACATGACCAGTGGCGCCTGGGTAGCTCAGCCTGTTAGGCGTCTGACTCTTGGTTTTGGCTCAGGTCATGATCTTTCGTGTTCGTGGTTTCAAGCCCTGCATTGGGCTCTGCACTGACAGTGCAGGACCTGCTTGGGATTCTCTCTCGCCCTCTCTCTCTCTCCCTCTTTCTCTCTCTCTGTCTCTCTCTGTCTTAAATCAATAAAACAAAATTAAAATATAAAATAAAAATAAAATATGAACAAATAATATTAAAGCTTTTATTTATGTTAATAAACTATGTTAGTTATATAATAAAATGTTGCTTTATAACAAGGAAAATTTTCCTCAAAATAATTACTTAGTGACAATTCTATTTCATACATGTGTATCCACACTTAATATCTCTATATGTCTCCCATTTCTCCTTTCCTCTTAAAAGGAATCTTTGAAATTGTATATTTATTTAATTAAATAAAGTTCATACAATATTTTCTAATAGTTGAAAAACTATTCTTATGAAATTTGGGCCCTTCATCATTTCTATCTATGTCCCTGGAGTGTAAAATACTTAGGTTCCTTGTGTCTGATTATTTCAGTTAGTCTTTTACATGCAGCAAGGCAATTAAGTTGTTTGTGCATATCCTTAAAAAAAGGAAAAAAGTAGTTGTCGTGGGATATTCTAGTTGAACAGGACCCTCAGGTGTCAGTGAAAGAGATCCTGAAGTATCTTGTCCATTACTTGCAAGATTTGGTATTACTGACAAGTTTCTACACTCCACGGGCAACACCCTTAGATGAAAGAAGGTGTTATATTGACTGGATTTTCAAAACATTTTCCTACATGTTATAGTTACTATCTAGGAGTAAACAAAGAACAAAATGTACTTTTAGACTTCCTCCTTAAGATTAGAATTTCTGGAATCAAGATGCCCCATGGTAAAGGTGAAATTTTCTCTGAAGAGTAAAGGGACAGACCTATCTTTGATTAAGATGCTTGCAAACTCACATCTCTTTGCTCCATTTATTCCTCTCGATTTTACAAAGTAAAAATAAGTGAAATAAAATGTTTCACTGAGGTACTTGCTTTGAACTCTTTGAAGTAAGATAGACTGACATGAAAATAAGAATGAAAATACTTTTAGGATACATAGACAAAATTCTGGAGATGCACTAAAAACGTGTAAACTGGCTGGCAGAGCAGAAATACGAGATGAAAAGATGAAAAATTGCTCAGGGATAAGTTGGGATCTTGAGCTTTAGAACTGAATGTGATAAAGTCAGTGGAATATTCCATTTAAGTTGTTCCTCTTCCTCCCCATCTCTATCGAAGGAGAGATTAATCCCTCAAAAAGAACATTGCTAACACTTCAAAAATCCAATTTGTGAACAATGTTCAAGTGTCTGAGAATACACATTTATAATCTTAACAACCTAGTCACTCTAAACTTGGAGGAACCTGTCATTCATTTTCAAATATCAGAAGATGTCATACCCGGAAGGGAAAATTAACATCAGAAACAAAGGAAATTTTACGAAAATTTGAAGAAAGACCAGTTAAAGACATAGGTACTTTGGTTCCCCTGACAAAGTTTAGCCAGCCAGAACTATAGCAAAATATTTTAGACTTCATATTTTGGTTGGAAAGTTTGTAATAATGATGATCTCACGCTCTGTATTAAATACTTAAGAATATGGAGAAGGCCTGCCTCAAGGCAGATGAAAGTGGCAGGAAAGCCTCAAAAGAAAAACTCTAATGCGTATGTTTCATATTTAAAGAATGGGTCTCACATCCCAAAATCCATCTTCTCCAAATATAAACTTAAAATACTTAACTGAATCTCACACACCCTTTAAATTATTATTAATGGCACTAAATTTTTGTTTTCTGATCTATAAAATGATAAGTTATCATAGTTGCCATGAAGATTAATGAGAAAGCCATAAAAGTTGTAGCAGAGTTCCTGGCACAGAATAGGTGCTTGTTAAATGTCAGCCACCACTGTCAGCACTTCAGAAGCCACCTCACCCCTTACTGCTATTACCAACATCAATACAATAATAATAATTTACGTTGTTTTTTATTTTTATTGGTACTCAGTTTTATATACCTTTCTGTTTGATTGCTTGTTTGTCCATAAGAGCTTAAATATAAGACAGATGTTTATGACTATATGTCCTTGTTTTTCTTTAAATTTGTTACAAGACCCTATATCACAAAATCTCCCAAGCCCTTAATAAATACACCATAAGGGTACTCGATAAGCCACAAAACTGCATCTCCTTACTCAACACTGAAGTCGCACAGATGCGCAAAACAGTTCTACAAGATAAAATGGCATGAAATGTTTTAGCTGCTGCACAAGGTGGAACTTTTGCTCTCAAAAAACAATGCTGTGTATACATTCAGGTTACTGCAAAAATATTTCTGGATTTCTAACTGACATGAATATTCGAATTGGTTAGAGATTGGTTATTAAACTCTTGGACTGGAGGATTTTTGTCAACTACCAAAGGACTTTTATTGGAGTTTCTTTCTTGTTATTCTAATTATGTTTTGCTGTTTTCTCCCATGTCTCTCTGCCTGGTGCCAAGACACCACCACTGCAATAACTTCAAGTCAGAAGGTCCTCTCTACTTAAGGAGATTCACGTATGTTGTCCACCTTGGATTCAGCTGTCTCCACCTTTTGCAAATCCCCTATAAATTCCCCAACTGACCGATATTGACCCATAGGTAGGAACGTCTCTATGCCCCTACTTAGCTGGAAGAAGTTACAGAAGTTGAGACCTTCCACCTTCAATAACCTTAAAGATTTAAGGCTCAAAATTGTTCAGGGGGGATATGATGAGGGAGCATGAGGCAGGCTAAGGCAAAGCACCAAGCTAGGACCCCTACCTCCACCCCGTAGGTGGTAAATGTATGATATTCCTTGGACACTCCGGGCTACCCAAAAATGGGAAAGGACAAAAACACAAGGTCAAACTGATAAGAGTCTCCACCAATTTACCAAAAAAAGGCAATCCCATCAACAGCCTAAAGTGCAGGAACTCCCTACTGTCTTAATGTTAATGCTTGGCTAGAGAGAAAAACAACCTTAACTTGACAATGGCTAGGCCTCCAGTAAGTCTTTAGCATGTGAGAGTCTCTTTAGAAACTCTCTCTTGACTTTATCTCTCCCAACTCCACAAAACAGTCACCCCTCACACTTACAGTGCAGCTCTTTCTGCGCACGGGCTCTGGTCCTGCTCTTTAATAAAATTACCTTTTGCACTAAAAGGAAAAAAAGAAAAGAAAAGAAATGCTATCAAATAGCTAAAATTTAAAGAAAAAAAAGTCAGTCAAAATAGGTGTGCCTGGGTGGATCAGTTGGTTGAGCTTCTGACTCTTGATTTCGGCTCAGGTCAGGATCCAGCCACATGTCAGGCTCTGCACTGATCATGCAGCCTGCTTATGATTCTCCCCACCCCCTACCCCGTTCCTGTTCTCTCTAGAGTTAAAAAAAAAAAAAACATGAAAAATAAAAATAAAATACACTGAGATATTATTTAACAGAATACTTTTCTGAAGCCCATGTTGGCATATATAGGAAAAGGTAATATTAAAGGAAAAAATTTTACCTGTGTTATGAATGGTTTGTTTGAATTAAAAATAATTATTAAAAAGCCAGACACAATGTCCTGCTGACATTTTAACATAAGGCACAAAGTTTGGTTAGTTATTAATCCCGTTGACCTTCCTGTATGGCTTCATTTGAACATTCAACTCTGTGTAAGGCACATGGATCCCTATATTACATGCATTTTGACTGTATAATGAAAGGAATTATAGTACACATTAAAATAATAAAACCCTGTGACTTAAAAAAATGTATATTCTCAAGTTAATAACTGGAGATAGCATAAGCAAAAAATGGAGGAAATAGTCAGAGGACAGAAAAAAAAGAACAATTGTTATTGCCAGGAAATTGAAACCAAGAACTAAAAAGCCAAAATGAATTTCCTCTCTAAGAGTCGGCTCTGCCTTTCTCTATTATCTGCTTCAGTTTTTAATGTTAAGACCACATTGTTTCTCACTTTCATAGTTGAAGATGGGCACCCCACAGTTTCTAAGTTTATAATTTATTATTCCAGCTCATACAGAGACACTCAACAGTGTCTGTGAATCCCAATCCAGACTCCTTGGGGGACAGAATATGATTGGCCCAGCAAGAGGCAGCAGCTTATCTCGTCTGATTAGTTGTGGCCAAAATGACAATGTCACATAGTAGTACAATAGCACTTAATCCCTGGGGGTTAGGGAGGCAATTCTCAAAAATAAGAGGTCATTGTGAAATGGCAAAATACCCTCAAATGTATCTATATCATCCAATATTATTCTTAACGCTGAATACCCAGTATGTTGGCCTATACTAGCTACTTTCCAGAAACTCGTGTCCATGCCAAATGATTTCCAATGTAAGATCCCTCTTCAAAATATGCCCTATGACCAGTCTACACATACTGACCTCACTTTTCCCCATAGTCCAATAAATGCTTGTAAATCTTTTGCCCTTCTTCATGAGTTATATTGAGTGAAAGCAAATTGAAAAACGAAACTAAATTTTCTTGATGGTAGTTCTGTTATTGCCGTTTGTTAAACATAGTTTATAGATGCTGATTAACAATGCCATTCATCTTTCACAGACAGGATTCCAGTTATGCTTGAAGTATAACAAAAGACCCAATGATTTGGCTTGCCTAGAAAGTCAATTCAGTAAGAAATATAAAAGCAGTCAGGTCAGTTTTATGCTATTATGTGGACAGACCACAAAAAGCAACAACAGCCACAAAAATCAGGTGATTGGTTGGCTGATTTTCTTTTTTCTTTTTTTTGAAAAGTGAGTTGGATTGATGCAGAGAATCCAATTGATGCAGAATTTTGGCATATCTTAGTTAAAATTCTGGGTGGTCCATCACAATGATCCAACTTGAGCTTTCATGATTCTCTCTGCACCTTTTTAAGCCCTTCCATTTCTTTTGTCCATTGTCTTCATTTTGTCTCACCAGGAATAAACAGATGTTGAGTCATATTCTATAGTCTGATGACTTGAGTCTTGCTGTGTCCCTGCTTTAAGTGAACGATCATAAGCTACATGTACTTGCCCCTCTCTTAAATGGAAAATATGGGCAACTGAGCAAGATAACCTCATTCCACTTCAAGATATCAAAATCTGATAAAGCTTAGAATAGTTAATATTTATGGTGTTAGACTAATATTTGAGTGCAGCATTTGGATTTTGGTAAGAATGAAGTTCAAGATTTCTCTGGGATCCACAGGAGTGCTTTTTGTTTCTATGAATAGTAATGGCTGCTTAAAATTGCATATGTGTATGACTCTAGAGGTGGCTGGCAACAGTGAACCAATCACTTGGAAATATTTACATTGTCAAAGAAGACAATTAGTCAAAAGCACTAAGTTGTGTAAGTGAATGTGATGTGGCCCATAGATGGAACACATATTAGAACACAGGGGTTGCTCCTGTTCATATCTCCACATACATCAACCTGCAAAACTGGCATAAAATGTTTTAAATGGCTTACAAAATAAAATTCTTCACTTATAAAATTTATCTTTATGTATTATATAAAAGCAATTTTAATGTATTAGGGTTTATCATAGATTCTTCAGTCATGTCTAAATTTGAATTGACATTTTAACATAAAGCATTGATCATATTGCTTACTTACTCCAAAAATCATATTTGGGGATGAATATGTTGAAACCTAAAAGCAGATAATTGTATGTGCATGGCAGTTACTTTTGCAGCTCTGCTTTTGAGAGTCCGGGATTAAGATGCATTTTCTGATCTTTCTACGTAAAAGCTGTGACACTGTATTTCCTCTCAGTCCTAAACCCATGCTTTTTTGAAATGCTTTTTGTGATGATGACTCTGGGGCTAAATTCTGTAAACACTTCTGCTTTGATAACTAGAGCAATATTAAGCCTTTTCATACAGGATAGATGAGGATCATCGTGAGGCTATCCCAAAAGAAAAAGCCTGTCTCCCTGGCTATGATGTGTTCTTGCTTTGTAGGTATGTCTGATATGTCCACAGGTAAGCCTGTGGGAGGCCCAGTGGTTCTTATCTTTGTGGTCCTTGCAGTATCAGTTCCAGTTCACCTGTACCCTTCAGGAAGTTTCTTGGTCATCCAATGGACTATTATTATGAATTAGTTTTGACCTGCCCACAGTCCCTTGTGAGTTTCTCTATCTCCTAATGATTCACTCCTACAGTCCTCATCTATTCATCTGTCATGTTTCTCTGCCTTGGGTAGACTATGTGTTTCTGTGGCAGACATACATTCTTCACACATTCTTCTACAAGTTCAGGATCTCAGTTTGGGGATAGAATGAAGTGGGGCCAGCGAATGTTTCTCTAAGTTCTTAGTCTCTTCCTTGTCACTTTTTCTCAGCCAGGTGCTTCCTGAATTTACTTTTTCTGTATTCCTAGAGTCCTAGGTTGCAACCCATTCAATTACCCTTTTTTGCTAGTTAATAATGGTCTACATTAAATTACCCCTGTTCAAATTGCTGATGCAGTTTCTTTTTACTTCATGACTGATGGAAATGCATATTGATATTTAAAAAGTCACACTTAAAAGTTTCAGTTGTATCAGTGGTGAATATTATTTATAAGAAAATATCACTAGATCTCAAGATATGGTGTTCAAAATACCAATTCAAATAGGTGGGATTCATTTGTTTTAACATTTGCGTTTTAGTGTACAAGAACATTTGCAGAAAGGAAAAGGCAACAGTTGGTCATGAAAATAAATCTATCCAGTAAACTATTGTACTTGTTACTTGACTTAATATAGTACATCTTGTCCATATTTGTTTCCTAAGTATTAGCAGCTTTGAGAAGGTTTATGTGACTATAAACAAGTCTCCCAATGATATTCATTTCCATTACTACTATATTTACCTCTGACAAATGAGAGAACAGTAACTGAAGCAGCTTAAAATACTTAATGGGATACTGTTGCCATGTCAATAGAACTCTTATCTCTCAGGAAAGTACCCTATATCTTATTAGGCACTCCTAAATCTTTTCTACTTGAGGTTTTAGTTATCTTACTTCCCATATTATTACTATATTATAGAATTAACATAAGCAACTTCAAAGCACTGATATTCTCACTTGAGGTGAAAAGGATTCCAAGCCTCAGAGCACTTGGAAAAGATTATTAGAGCTTGTCTGATAAAACCTACGTTACTTCCCCAAAACAGAAGACTCTCAAATCACCTCTAACAAATCAGTAGAAATCCTAGAGTTACAGATCTTTTGAATGAAGTTTTGTCTTCAGATTTTCTTCCTCCCAGTGTCAACTCAGCTCCTCATTGTAGCTTTCACTAAGCCATGAACCTCACTATTCTACAACCTATATTGTAACTGAAACAGAAAAATCTATGGATCTCTCTCTATTCTATGTACTTCAAGTTCAGATGGTAAAGACAGTGTCCTGTCCTACCATTGCAGCAGTCTCCAAATTTCCCTATAATTGTCATTAAATAATTAGTCATTAATCATAAAGTCTTCTAAATTTATTTTTTCCAACCTAAGACCTGTCATTATTTTAACATATCAATGTCCATAAAAGTAATTTTTCCAAAGAATACCAGCAAATGATTATTTCTATATTCTTTTCACTCCCCATGACTCAGAAGTATTTCATTTCCAAAACTTTTAACGTAAACATGCCATTCTCTGGCCACAGTCTCTGCCCTCTTCATTTTCCTGTTCTTAGGTTTCACACAGACCACCAGTGTATGATGGAAAACATGCCATCCTCCCTTTATATCCTCTGTATTCAGCTTTAATTCCAAGTAAAAAGACACTTATTTCAATCACTATTTTGAAAATACCCAGATCTCTCTGAAACACTGTAATGGTAAACATTACAACCCAATGGCAAGTCCACATCCACAGTGAACCCAATCAGAAGCTTTGTCCATGACTACAATCAGGTAGGTGGACATTTCTGGAGAAAAATCACATATCTGGGAAGTTTATAATAATCTATGGTCTCACTTCAATATTTCCTAGAGATATCACAATGTTTCTTCAACAAGTTAGCTCTCCTTAAACCTCTGACATCCTTATTATATCTTTGTACTCAGAATATTACTTTTCCTTTGCTGCACTGACAAAAATACAAGTTTCTATCAGATGAAAACTCTATCACTTTCTCTCCAATAAACAGAACTTTGTGCACTATAAACATTCTCTTTTTGCTCTGATGTTATAATGTGGGGAAAATGTCTTCTACTTAAATTTCATCCTTCTATCTTAGCTTTGGTCCCATATTCTTTGAAATTCATGAGATAATGTTGCTATAGATTATCTTTTCTATCTCTCAGAGATATTTTTAATCCACTTGGTTCTTCCCAGTAGGACTAAAATAGGATTTTTTTCAGTGGTTTTCATAATGTGAGTCTACGTGTTTCCACACCCACAGGTTCTGATCAATTGGCCAATAGTTGGTCCTGGACATCTGTTGTTGCTTTTTTTTCTTTGTTTGTTTTGTTTTGTTTTTTCCCTAGAGGATGATTTTAATGTAAATAATTGAAAAAAAAACACCATTCTAATCTCTCATATAGTTAAAACTCTTCCTCCCAGTACTACCCATCTCTTCCAGATACCACTGTATTATTTTTCTTCCCTTCAAAGTGAAATATCTCAAAGAGTAATTTACACTAGTTGTCTCAATGTCTTTTTTCATCATTGACTTATCAACACTCTTCACAAAATCTTTCTTTTCCAAGCACAAAAATGGTCACTATGTAACTAAATCCAATACATGCCTTCAATCCTTATTTCACTCAACTTCACAGCATTTGACATATGTGATCAGTTGGTATTCTTACAACACTCCTTATAATTTTCCCGCCTCTAGTTCCATCCACAATTCTGGAAATAGCTTTTGAAATTCTTTTATCATTGTTTCTATTATATACAATATTTACCTATCGGGATCATAATTCACTGGGATTTTTCCAGTATACAAAGTATTAACTTTGGATCAATAAACTTTTTATGCAATATTCTCAAAGTGTGGACTGAAGCATCCATATATCAAGATAGGCTAGATCTGGCTGAAGGCTTAAAAAATTCATAACTTAAAATAGGAAAAGGTCTATTTCTGATTCATGCTTCATGATCATCAACAGAGGTTGGCAAGGAAGGAATCTTTGCTGATGGTAATCATTCAAGGAATCAGGCTGGCAGTTCAGATACTACCTCAAATGTTACTTGTCACTTTGAAAAAAAAAAAAATATATATATATATCAACCCATAAGTGACAAATACCATCTCTGTCTTCAACTTATGACCAGAACTAGTCACATGTTCCACCTAAACACAAAAGATTTCTCTCTCTCTCTCTCTCTCTCTCTCTCTCTCTCTCTCTCTCTCCATATATATATATATATATATATATATATATATATATATATCACAGGCCTGAAACCAGAACTGTATAGTAGTGAGCAGCATTCAAAATTGCCACCTAAATAAAAAGACCTTTGTTACTCACAGCAAAGCTTCTGAACAAGACAGTTTAGAAGACAGCCCCTGTATTCTGTATATGGTAGGTAACAAGCATTCAAGAGATCTGTATGCACACAAAAATTAGGAACCACTTCCCTGTGGGTTCCATTGATAGACTTCAAAGAGGCTTAAATACCATGCAAAAATGTGTATCTGTACATAAGTAAGGTTACAATTATAATATGTTATCCAAAACAACATACATTTGACATTACAAGGTGTATGATTAATGTTTTATTAGGACAGGGGCATAAACTAGCACTATCCAAAGTAAACTGGGATTGGAATGCTGTGGGACATACAGGCAGAATATAAAAAATATTGTCTACGGACATACCACCCTGAACGCGCCCGATCTCGTCTTATCTCAGAATATAAAAAATATTAAGTAATTTTCCCAAAGCCCGATGGCTCATTTTTATGAAAAAATAGATGAAATAGATTTCCTGATTCTAGTGGACTTTTCACTACTTCATAATCATACAAAATCCCTGTCTGTCTTCATTGTAAATGTAGAATTTGCCATATAGTATTATATAGTTGGAATGACTAATGACCAGTTTCAAAAATAATGGAGTACTTTCCTTATAAATTCCACACTGAAGACTTTGAGTTGGGATTATTTTTACCCTACTTAAATTTTTAATTGCCATATGTCTCTGAGCTGGACTTTGCAAATGTAAACTTCTAGAAAAGACACTTCTCAGAATTTCTCCTAGCAACTGTAACATCCTAATAATACAAAGGCTATAAAATTCAATGTAACCTTAATTTTGTTTCTAATGTGCCATATTTCTGCTTTATATGAACATAATTGAAATATTATTTTAACTGGACCTAAATTATAAGACAATGAAAGCTGACAATTTCAGAGGATAATCTCAATTTTATAATCTTCATTATTCCTATAACATGCTAGTATTTTTACTATTCTTTCAGGTGGATGTCCCTCAGTCCATCACTTTATCTTGGTTATAATGGTTGTTATTGTACCTCTGTGTCAAGTGAGTTCTTGATGAAGGAATGAGTTGTAAGGAAATAAAGTACATAAAAAATATTCTTTTGATAAGGATTATTATTCCAAATATACAAAGAACTCTTAAAATATAACACTAAGAAACAGTAAGATTAAGCCAAATAAAAAATGGGCCAAAGACCTGAACAGACACCTCACTAAAACAGATATGAAGGCAAAAAGTATGTGAAAAAATGTTCCACATCCTATATTATTGGAACATGAAAATTAAAACAATACCCCAAATTAAAACACATCTGTTAGAATGGCCAAAATCTGAAACACTGACAGTACTAAATGCTGATGACCATATGGAGCAACAGGAACTTTTGTTCATCGCTGGTAGGTATACAAAATAGTACATCCACTTTGGGAAACATTTTGATGGTTTCTTACAAGACTAAGTATACCCTTACTGCACTATTCAGCCATCATGCTCCTTTGTATTTACTCAAATGAGTTAAAAACTTGTGTCCATCCACGTTGCTGCAAATGGCCAGATTTCATTCTTTCTCATTGCCAAGCAGTATTCCATTGTATATATAAACCACAACTTCTTTATCCATTTGTCAGTTGATGGACATTTAGGCTCTTTCCATAATTTGGCTATTGTTGAAAGTGCTGCTATAAGCATTGGGGTACATGTGCCCCTATGCATCAGCACTCCTGTATCCTTTGGGTAGATTCTTAGCAGTGCTATTGCTGGGTCATAGGGTAGTTCTATTTTTAATTTTTTGAGGAACCTCCACACTGTTTTCCAGAGCAGCTGCACCAGTTTGCATTCCCACCAGCAGTGCAAGAGGGTTTCCCTTTCTCCACATCCTCATCAACATCTATAGTCTCCTGATTTGTTCATTTTAGCTACTCTGACTGGTGTGAGGTGATATCTCTCATGTGTGGATCTTGAGAAACGTAACAGAAAACCATGGGGGAGGGGAAGGGGAAAAAAAAGTTACAGAGAGGGAGGGAGGCAAACCATAAGAGACTCATAAGGACCAAGAACAAACTAAGGGTAGTTGGCGGGGGTGGGTGGAGAGAGGAAAGTGGGTGATGGGCAGGGAGTAGCGTACTTGTTTGGATGAGCACTGGATGTTGTATGGAAATCAACCTGACAATAAATTATATTAAAAAAAACTTCACAAATAAATAAAACCTCTAACAAAAACAAACAAACAAACAAAAACTTGTGTCCACATAAAACCTGCACATGGAGAGCTTTATTCATAACTGCCAAATTTGGAAGGAACCCAGATAAAGTAGATGAATGAATAAATAAACTAGTAAATCCAGACTCTGGGATATTATTCAGTGCTAAAAAAAGAAAAATCAAAAACAGCTATCGAGCTGTGAAAAGATGGGGAGGAATCTTAAATGAATATCACTAAGTGAAAGAAACCAATCTAAAAAGACTGTAGACTGTATGGTTTTAGCTATATAATATTCTGAGCAAGACAAAACTATGGAGACGGTAAAAAGATCAGTGGTTGCCAGGAGTCTGGAGCGTGAGATGGATGAGTAGGGAAAGCACAGAGGATTTTAAGGTAGTGATGATTCCATAATGTAAATATGTGTCATTATACATATATACAAATACATGTCCAAATCCACAGAATTTCAATAGCAGGAGTGTGCCATACTGTAAACTACTGACTTTGGGTGATTCTGATGTGCCAATGCACACAGCTCATCTGTTGTAACAAACATACCACTCTGATTGGGAATGTTTCTAATGAGGAGGCAATACCTGTGTGGGGTTAGGCCTATATGAGAAAATCTCTGTGCCTTCCCCTCGTTTTTGCTGTGGACCCAAAACTGCTCTAAAAATATAAGGTTTTAATAAAAAAAAATTTAAAGTGTTCTTTCTAGCTTTTTCCTAAGGTGAAACATTTATTATCACACAGGAAACAAATACTAATAAATGTCTTATATAATATTCTTCCAAGTTTTCTGATAATAATACATTTTAAATCACTCTAAAAGAATGAATATTCATAAAGAAAATAGAAGTACACTCTCAATTTGTCAGTCTGTCACATGTGAAATGAGACTTCTGAAGTAGATGGAAAGATAATAGTTATTGAAGCATAAATGAATGTGACATCATCTAGGCAACTTACAAATGACAGCCACATAACCATTTCCCTACTTGGTCTTCTACTGATCATCTTTGAAGCAATTCACATGACATATGTGTTATATACAAAGTTAAGGAATAAATTGATTTTGTTACATTTTTTAGCATCATGGAATGAAACCTCTTCACGTTTAAATAAGCTTGATTCATATTTTAAAGTAAAAATAATAGGCTACTTTTTTTAATCTTTTTAATGTTTATATATTTATTTTGAAAGAGGGAGCACAAGCAGGGGAGGGGCAGACAGAGAGGGGAGAGAGAGAATCCCAAGCAGGCTCTGCGCTGTCAGCACAGAGCCCAACATGGTGTTCGATCCCACAGTGAGGTCATGACCTGCACCAAAATCAAGAGTCAGTCGCTTAACCAACTGAGCCACCCAGGCGACCCTAGGCTTTATGTTTGGAATGGTTCACTAGCAGTCGAGGGTATCTTCTTTAAAGTTATTCTCTTTTTGAAAAAATTATTTTCAATTGTTTATAAATTTAATTTAAGTTTACTTATGCACTACATTTTATACAAGTATGGGCTAATTTAACAGAGTTGCTTTGAAAATCATCTCTCTCCTCTCTCTTCTCCTCTATCTAAACCAAATTAGTAATGGAATATATATATATTTCCATGTCTTTCTGTGCTTCTATTTAAATCTACATATATATATATATATATATATATATGAGAATGTTCATTATCATTTTGCCAAAAAATACAAGTTTGACACACTTTTCTGCATCTTAGATTTCTTTCTCAGCGAACCTTTTAAAATAGCTTGAAAGTAAACTGTTAGAGCTTAAACTAATTCTTTTTAATGGCTGCATATTACCTCATAGTTGGATATGGAATCATTTGATAAACCATCACAGGGAATAATAGGCCTATACAGTGGCTCTACAAAAACGCTTCAGTAAACTTTTTTATATTTATGTTCTAGCTCTTGAACAGATTTCTGTAATTAGGTTTGTGACGTAATTTAAATTTTAATGTACTTTTCAGATATTTTTTCAAAGTATTTGTAATTTCACATTTTTCAACACTCAGCAAATGAGAATACCATTTTTCCCACCCTGCCAGTTGGCAAAAATTGTTAGCCTCTCTTTAATGTTTTCCAGTGTGATGCATATAAAATGACTTCATGTTACCGACGTTGGTATTTATCTTATCATTAGTGATTGGAAGTATTTTTTCACATGTCTGTTAGCCATTTGAGTATGATCTTACAATTTTTTATTCAAACTCTTGTCCCATTTATGTATTGAGTTGCTTGCCCTTTGATTGTCAATTTGTAAGAGCTGAGAGCTCTTTGTGTAGACTAAGAATCTACACTTTTACCATTTGAATATTTTTTGTATTGAAGAATGTGTGGATATATAATTTCTCCAAACAGGCATGCTTATACTGGTTTTTTTTTTTTATGGTTTGTAGGGTTCTACTTTTGGTAAGTAATATTTTCCATGCCTCCAAACTGTACAGGTATTGATGTAGATTTTTCTGCAATTATACATTTGGTTTTTTACCTACATGTCTTTATCATCTAAAAAATCTTTCTTCTGTACTGTAAAACTTTATTTTCTTCCAGATGTATTGTCATTTGGGCCAGAATATTTAACAAATAATGCATCTGTTTCCTACCAAAATGAAATACCACTTTTCATAGAATACAGTCTTGTATGCTGAGACCTATCTCTGCATATCATATTGTGTAGTTCTGTGCTATTCATCTATTCCAATGCTAGTGCTACATGGATGTTATTATGGTTATATTAATAGATTATATGATATTGACAATTTAGTACTCTCTTCTTGCTGAAATTTCTTTTTATATATTATCAGATTTTTTTAAATGTTTATTTGTTTATTTTGTGAGAAAGAAAGTGTGCACGACCTGAGGGAGGGGCAGAGAGAGAGGGAGAGAGAGAATCCCAAGCAGGCCCTGCGAGGTCAGCACAAAGCCTGACATGAGGCTCGATCCCAAGAACTGTGAGATCATGACCTGAGCTGAAATCAAAAGGCAGTTGCTTAACCAACTGAGCCACTCAGGCGCCCCTAGATATAGACATTATCAGGTATTACTTTGACATATGAATGTGGAAGTTAGTTTATCCAGGGGAATAAGGAAATTGTCTTGAAAACCTAAAAGTAATTAGAGAATTCATATCTTTAAGATACTGGATTCATATCCAAGGACATATGTCTTGCCATATGTTTAGACCTCTTTTATATATTCATTACAATTTTTAGTATAATTTCTACATTAAAAATATTTAATTATATCTCTATACATTTCTTCTTAAAACACATTTCTAAGTTTCAGAATCTATTTGGTATTGTAAGTTGTGTCTTTTTTCCAATTTCTATTACTGGGAGCATATTGCTGGCATAAATAATAATTGAGTTTACATGTTAAAATTATATACAAACAAATTATCAACTTTTTTTTTTCCTGGCAGCTTTGTTACTGGAACCTCTCAGGTTTTCTAAGAATTCAATCATAAGGAATTCAATCATAGCAAAGGAGCTAAATTTGCCTCTTCCAATGTTTATTCAGCTTATTTAGTTTTCTTGTCCAACACATCTGTTAGAATCCCTAAGACAATATTAAACAAGTGCAGGTGATAACTGGCATTCCTCGTTATTTTCTATTTTAATTAAAGTGTTTAAGATTTCAAGTAATTCTATATAGTCTCCTTCTATTATGTTTGTTTAGTGTTTTATTTAGGAAGATAAATAAATGTTATCAAATCTCTGTTCTGCATTTTATGTTTATCTTATGTTTTCCCCCCTAATGTGTTGATGTAATCGATTATGTATGCTTCTATACATCTATTAAAACCACCCTTTGTCCTTAAAATTAAACCTATTTGGACACAGTGTCTTATTCCTGATACATGGCTGAACTATAGGGCTAATATCTTATTCAGAATTTTTGCATTTATTTTCACAGGTGATAAAAAACATGTTTATAAGGTAAACAAAATATTTCTAAACAATTTCTTGCTATAATGATTAAATATATCTTGAGATAACTTACTACAATAAAATATTTGACTTTTTAGTTTTACCAAGACTATGATAACCAACAGCATCACAGCAATCACTGAGATAAAGAAATTTGAAATTCATTGATTTTGTACTTGGTGGTTCCTTAGCTTATAACCCCAGGATCAGTGTAAATTAAGCCACATAAATCTAAACTCCCTAAATATCAATAATAAGACATCTGGAAAGGGTTCAGAGACATATCAGCCAATGAAATCCATGTAATTACACATTGTTTAATAGCTGACTCCAGAAAAAACAGCTTACCTCTGATGTGATTTCAAAGGTGCTGGGAAGTTACCCTATCTCCCAATATATACTCTCCCAGGGTTAATGCCTGACACAGTAGAGACTACCCACCACTCTGTTCTAGTACCATGACAGCTGTTACTTCTGATTGGACAGAAGTACTATCTTCTATATGTTGTTAACATTTTGAACATCTTACCTGGTTTTAAAAATATATTTTCTTTTTAAAAAAAATTATGTTTATTTTTGAGAGAGAGACAGACAGATTGTGAGCAGGGGAAGGGAAGAGAGAGGGGGGAGACACAGAATCTGAAGCAGGCTCCAGTCTCTGAGCTGTCAGCACAGAGCCCGACACGGGGCTCAAACTCATGAACTGTGAGATCATGACCTGAGCTGAAGTTGGAAGTTTAACTAACTGAGCCACCCAGGTCCCTCATGGCTTTTAGTGTTAAAATGGTGGCAGTCTTTCCCATGAGAAAGGGAATATATACCATAAAACTGAGAGATGAGCCCTAACAATCTGAATACGGCCATGGATAAGGACCTTCCTTGCCTTGGTATTCTTCCTTCTGTGGAAAATAAGAAGTATCTCCCTTAGTGAATAGTTTAAGATACATGATTACTTTCATATGCTTCTCTAGTGTCAGGATAGGAAGGGTATGCTAGAAAATGCAGAAAAGGGCAAAAACAAAGCTTAGGGAATATTCTCTATCAGTTTATATTAACTCAGGTCTCTGTTTTCCATAATTGTCTATTCTACCTTCTGGCCCTACAATTATTCTTTTATATTAAAAAATATTCAGTGTATTCATGCCATCTTAATTTTTTATTAAAACGTACTTTCAGAAAATATATGTTTAGGGGCACTTAGGTGGCTCAGTCAGGTGAGTGTCTGTCTTTGGCTCAAGTCATGATCTCATGGTTGCCCAGCTCATGCTCTCTGTCTCTGTCTCTGTCTCTCTCTCTCAAAAATAAATAAACATTAAAAAAATTTTAAATAAAATTAAAATCCATGATAATTTCTATGCAATTATAAAAATGTGCATATTTATAGTCTGTACTCACAAACATATATATTATGATTGATTAGATTAAAGGGGGCTTTAACTCTTTGATTATTTGATAGCATCATAAGAATTTTAAAAGAGAACTTTCCTCAAAAGTTGTCAGTCATATTGAGTTCACTTAGTATTCTGATACTGACAGCATTCTAATGTAGGACCCCAGATCTATGCTATTATTAATTCTGATGTACACATTGATTTTTCCTTTGGAAAAGTAAGGTTGGTTGACTCTCAAAGATTGATACCATCAAGAAGTCTGGAGGAAATCTTATAGTCAAATATTTGAGACACTGCCAAGGAGATGGAAGTGCTAGCTTGAACCATATCACAACTGTAAAATTCTAGAAGTATCTCAGATATAGGAAAGGTCCAGGCAGAGCACTTGGAGCTATCTGAAAAACACTTTCAGTCAGAGTAATCGGATAGAATGGAAGAAAAAACATGCTACTGGTGAAATGGAAAAAAGTAAATACAGCCGTTTTTCTTATTCCCTTAATTTGGGCAAAACTGTCAAACAAAAATTATGGATCTTCTTCAATCAGCAATGCTGAATCTTTGGCCTTTAAGGCCACAGTTCCCCATAGGTTAATAGATTTTTTGACAACAAAAGAGAGGCTGGAATCGATTAGAGCACTTCATCATGTCGTTTTTTTTTTTTTCCAAAGAAGGAAGGATAATGATCATTTGTCAGTAGTCCTAGCCATTCCTCATTAAGAGAGGTTTATACGAACAGCTAGCTGTGGTTCCTTCCTTAAGATGAAGGCTAGCAACTAACAGGTTTGATATCAGAGAGGATTGGGAGGTAATCATTTTACTTATCAAAATGTCTGGTTTTTCACTTTGTAAAATGAATTACATGACTTGCCAGACATTCCACATAGTTTTCAGACAAATGTCAGTATTGATTTTATTCCTAGTTCTTTCCATGTATAGAATCAGCAGAATCCACATAGTTTCAGGAAACAAATGTAGACTATAGGTAGTAGAGTTTCAGACTTTGTTTCTCACAAGGGTGCTGATTAAAAAGACAGCCAAAGGAAAAAAAAAAGACACCCAAAGGCATTTTGAGGAGCTCTAATGAAATCTAAGAAACTAAGTATTTGAAATACAGACCAATATGCCTTGGCTGATGAAAGAGATACAGAGCTGTGATGCTTGACAGTGTTCTGATTTATTGTTTTGCATCCATCATCATCATCTCTACCCACTGGTAAACCTAAATGTGTATGATGATCTCTTGTGTATTTAATATTGGAAAAGAGACACTGGACAAAGTCAAAGAATATAAAGAATTTTAGTAAGGCCTTATAAGATAAAAAGTTTACTATCAAAATAGAAATAAAATTTTATATTCAAAGCACCTAATTTGCCACCCGCCCCCCAGAAAAGCCTAGGAAATATACTAACGAATATATATATATACATATATATGTGTGTGTGTGTATATATATATATATATATATATATATATATATGAAATCAAATGTATATGTATGTGAAATGACCTCTTCTTTCTACTCTATTCCTTCCCTTCACCTGAACTAAGGATAGAATCATATTTACAGGTAAAGCAGGTAACTGTTAATGAAATGGGTGAGCTTCAAAATGGAAATTATAAACATTTAGAAGACTATTTAGATTATTCTTTAGTTAGAATAGATGTTCTCTGAGATATCACTTTGTGATGGGCTGTGTCATGGCAGCCAGAACTTACATATTCTTATGAGGCTAGGGACAAGATACCTAGCAGGTGGAAAAAAAGCTTGGGAAATTTCTGAAGCTGAGATGCAGAACTCCCTGAAAATTGCATGAAGTAATTGACCAAGATGAAAGAAAGATGACAGAAAAATATGCTGGAAGGAGAATGATTTATAAAAGAAAGAAGGTAGTAGAAGAGTGGTAAATTGGTGAGGAAAACACAAAAGACAGGCCTATTGAGAAAGGAAGAAACAAGAGGAAAAGAAAATAAGTCATTATTTGATTTAAAGTTGAAGACTGAATTTAATGGTCATAATTGTCACCCCAGAGAATTTGTCACTTGAAGGTCAATACATTGTAGAAATGTGATTTTCAACCTAAGCCCCCTAGGGCCTTCATCTATCTATTTGAAAGACAGAACATAAAATTCTTTTCAATGTGATGATAGTGGGAAGTGATTTCATGTTTAACTAACAAGGTTTTTTAGAAATGTATCTCTTTCTGTCCTTGCTTTGCCCTATCAGATTATTTTTCTAACTTCCTCGTTTCATCTTTTCTTCTGCTCTTTCTCCTACTCCATAATAGCTACTAAAATACTGGGCTAGAATCGTGTAATGCCAAAGGTGCCGAATTGCTCATCATTTTTGTATTGAGTTTAACCTTTAATTATTGAAATGTTTTTTGTTGAACTTTAGCTAATGATCTTAGACCATCAAATTGGCCCCATGATATCTTGGTAAATTTAGTAAAAAGAAACAAACAAACAAACAAAGTATCCTATTTAAGGCCCCACAGGATTTCCAACAATAAAGATCCATGAAAATTAAATATGCTAAATTTAAGCACTCAGGAAAACAACCCAAGGAGTTCATTTGTTCCGGCAAAAAATACACCTGTAGGGATTAAAGACATAAGGGAAGGAAACAAAACCATACAAATATAAAAGTCAACTATATTTTTTAAAAAAGGTAAAAGAGAAATAGAGACAAATAGAAATCCTGGGAATACAAAGGATACTGTTGAAATTAAAGATTCATTGTTTAGTTTCCATGACAGATAATGAAAAATATTTAGTAGGAGAATGAGAATACTGACTACATACAAAGCAGAATTAAGGGTTAAAAAGGGGATAAAATATGAAAATGAAGATAAGAAACAAGGGAGATAAAAAAACAAAATCATTTCTGATAGCAATTTCAGAAAAAAACTCATTTCAGCATTTTCTCGTGAATGTTCCAAAACTTTTTAAATGAATAATTTAATCATGCATATTTTAATATACAATCCAACACATTATATTTGTTGATGAGAATTCAAACATATATATCTTGAAATTAAAGAACCTCGCAAAAAACTCATCCTTATAAATACCTGGTGAGTAAAAAAGTGATCACAAAGTTGCATATTATTTAGAAAAAATATGAGTACATTTCAAAACTACAGAGTATAACAAAAAATACTTAGAATATTATAGCATAAATGCATCTTTTGAAACATGGACAATTTTTAAAAAATGAAGTCGCTGTTCACTTAAGAAGCTAGAGGAAAAGAAGACAAAACTAGAAACTAGACAATCCAGAAATAAAGCAAGGGAAAAGAAAAGATTAATGAAATAGTAAATATAGACTAGAAATATGTTTCCTTGAAAAATCTACTAAAAGTGGCACACTTCTATAAAGATAGATTAGGGAATACAGAAATGGTATGAAAAATACTAGATGACTTAAAAAAACCATCATTACAAGAGACTGTGAACAAGTAGATGCTATAAATTTGACAACAAAATGTACAGCTTTATTAAAAAAATAACTTTCAAAACCTAATTCAAAATTTTTTTACAGGTATTAAATAATCAAACCAATATTTAAAATCCTTCCTCAAAATAAAGAATCAGACCTGGATATATTTATTAGCAAATGTTATCAAACCCCTAAGTAACAGATATTACCAATCTCATATAAACATTGAGATAATAGAAAAAAATAGAATGTCCCTCATTTCATTATATAGGGGAAGTACATCTTTGATGCCAGAACCAGTAATGAATTGTGTGATGAGGTGAAATTATTACCTAGTTTCATAAGTGACCATAAATGAACATATTGTACACAAAATATGAGCAAACTAATTATAATAAAGTTTATAAAATAATTATATATGATTAGGTTCAATCTAAGAAATACAAGCATAGTTTATAATTAAAATAAATATCAATGCTATTAAATATAATAACATATTAAGGTTGAAAATATAATGCAAAATACAAATAATAGCATTTCATTAAAATGCCTTAGTAACTTATTAATAGAAGGGGGCTTTCATAACTTGATTAAAAAAATATCAAAGAGTTGGTGAAATGTGCTTAAAATCTATAAAGTAGGCAATTTCTCTCCTTCTGTTGAGAAATACGATGCAGATATGTAGCTGATGAAGTTAAAAAATGATAATCAATTTTGTTTGGAAAGGAAAACACAAAAGAGATTTTTTTCCCTTAGTGTCCAGAATTATCCTCACAATAATTTTAAGATAGTTTTTAGAGAATATTTGTAATATGTGAGATTATACAATGTCTATATCAAACAGTCATTAAGTCACAAACATCCCAATTAGAAAGATTTGTTATTTTTAATATACATCATGTACACCAGCAAACAAAAAAGCAAGTAAAATTTTAAGAGGTCTGACATGGAATTTCAATAAAAGACAGAAGAGCTTTTCAGAGGAAAGTATAAAATCTATATCAACAGACCTATAAGAAGACCTAAATAAATGTAAAGTATATAAATTCTATGTAATTTTATTTAAATCCCAAAAAGGTTTTTTCATGAACTGACAAAGCTGATCTTAAAAATTATATGAAAAATAGTGGACCGTAAAGAACACCACCACAAAAATTGGAAGAAGTACTTTCTCTGAGGATTCTCTTTTCCAAATATCTATAGGCATTATTGACCATAGACCATCTCAACACAGATTCACTTATATATGAAAGTATAGTATAGAACAGAGGAGGCATTGCTAATAACGGTTACCTGTGACTCAATAAGTGATGTTGGAAAAATTGCCTATTTGTGTGAAAAAAAAGATAAAATCCCCAGCTTATATCACATAAAAAATGAAAAGTATAAAGATTAAAGACATGAATGTGAAGAACAGAATTGTGTAACTATTAAAATCAATATACGTAACAGTACAAAACCATAAAATTTCTAAGATAAAAATTTTGATATAGTGAGCTTCCCCTCCAATTTTAAAAAGCTGAGCAGTTGTTTTCACATATTTGGCTCTTCCAGAAACACAGAATCTTAACAGTTAGATGAACATTATCAACAAGCACTTATTGAATATCTGGTAACATTTCCTTTATTTTTTTTTTTAAATAAGCACAGCTAGAAAGGGATGTTGTATGAATACAAAAATACACCATGAAGATGGCACATATTAAGTGTCACTGAAGAACTGATATTATTTTTCAGATATGGATGGTGAAGTAGTTTCATCAAGTCATAAATAGTTTTCTACAAATGTAGAGTTGCAATTATAATTCTAATATCTGTGGAGTGACATGATCTCCCTGGGACTTCAAAATATACTTAGACATTGGATAATTGAATCTTTATACATTTCTATTCCTTACCTCCTGCATTCATTCCATTGCCTGAGCCTATCTTATTTTGAAATCTGTCTTATTTCTTTTATTTCTCCTGCTGTCAGTATCGCCAAGGGTAGCTGATATCATGATGGTTCAAAGTTCAGCTACTAGAGTGAATGATCTATGCTCAGTCCTAGATCTGTCTCATGTCAATACATAACCTGGGAAAATCCTGGGCTTACAATTTTTCTTAGTAAAATTGAGGCAATCACATATCATAGTGTTATTATGACTTTTAAATAAATATCTATATGTGTACACACACACACACACACACACACACACACACACACACACTTAGAACAATACTTTTTCCCATAGTACTCTCTCAATGATAGAATGTTGTTGGCTTCAACAGTCATGTCATTATCTCACACCCTTAAGTATACCTTTCTACAATCTTTCTGACAAAAGGTTGTCTCTACGGTATATATGAGATTGCTAACTAAAATCTATTTCTTCTTTCAAGACACAAAGCTAAGTTACATTTTTTTATTTTGCTTTGCAATTAGTTTAGGCCAGGTGAGTGAGTTTTAACCAGTGGTCTGTGAACAGAAAGCACATATGATTTTGAGAACTGGGTAATAAAAAGCCCCTATACTTGTGCCACTTGTAATGTTTTTCCTTTAAAACAATAATCTTGGCAATAATCTTGAGGGTGAGTTTGCATGCCATGTACATAGGATCACAGAGCAGCTATTACTTTGTGTGCCAAATGAACATTGACAGGGTATCTTCCCAAGCCTGCAGTATTATATGAGAAAGAATTAGACTACTTTTGGAATAGTTAAAATTTGAGTACTGTATTAGACAGCGTTCTCGAGAGAAGCAAAACCAACAGGATATCTGTATCCTATTTATTAATTTGTTATAAAAATGGGTTCCTGGAATTATGGAGGCTAAGTCCCACATCTGCTCTTTGTGAGTAGGAGAACCTGGAAGGTGGGTGGTGTGATTCAGTCCAAGTCTGAAGTCGTGGGAACCAGGGGAGCTGATAATGTTTAAATCCCACTCTGAGTTTAAAGGGCAAAGAAGGCAAGGTGGCAGGAACAGTAGTAAGAGTCTTGGTCAGAGTCTGGAGGCAGAGAACCAGAATCCTTCCAGTATCTGGGTCTGGAGAAGATAGATGTGCCATGTCAAGTAAGAGCAAATTTCCTCCTTCTCTGCCTTTTCTACTCAGACCCTTAATGGATTGGACAGCATCCACCTGCATTGGTAAGGGAATCTTCTTTATTCAGCCTGCAGTTTCACATGCTAATCCATTCTGGAAACATCCTCACAGACATACCCAGAGATAATGTTTTACTAGCTATCTTGACATCCCTTAGCCCAGTCAAGTTGGCACATAAAATTAACCATTACAGGCACTATATTTTACTGAAGTCTAGGTTATGCTGATACTACTTATTCCCCAAACAAAAACTTTCAGTAATTCCTAATTGGAAATTATACTCTAAAATCAAAACATTTTTGTCCCATTCTGCTTGGCACATTTTAAGCAAAGCATGGACCAATGAGTGTGCACTCAGTTGTATAATCAGATAGATAATAGACTTAATATAATAAGATATTGAAGAGCTAATGACTATTCAACTTGAAGATAATGCTACAGAACTCATGCCTTTTTTACTCATTTACTCATTCAAATTTAATTTACTGATTGCCTATAAGTTTAAATTTTAATCCCTTGTGCTGGAATTGAAAAGAGGATTTAACCAATATATCTGTACCGAGAGCATTGTGGTAGAATAAGATTGAATAAATAATTGTAATAGATAATCTAAGGCTTGCAGAGAACTACAACTTGGTAGAAGTAATGACTAACACAGCCAGGGTTTGACGTTTGAGGAATTTTTATATAGATAATGTTTAAGTTTATCCATGTAAAACCTGTAGCAACTTAAGCTAAACCAGGCTTAGATGGGCCACTGAAACAGATCAAGTAATACTACATGAAAAGCATAAAACAGTTTCCTTCCAATATTTTTAAGTGCTGTCATGTGGAAGAGAGCACAGAATTATTTTGCTTTGTTCAGGAATATCCAGTAAGAGCATTTTCTGTGGAAGATTGAACAGAATGTGTAAAGCCAGTCATTTTCATGGTACTAAAACGGGACTTGGTAGTTGAACACAAAAGGGCTTAGGGAAAAGACAAAACACCAGGAGTGGTTTCCTAGCTGACAACAATGAAGTGAAGCAGAAAAGTGAGCTTGAACCTGGTTATTTATTAAAGGAGCCAGACACATGCTAAGTGTGAAAACATACTCTAAATTTGTCATATTTTGATATCAGGCTCATAATGACCTCATAAAAACAGTTAGTCATGGGGTATCTGGGTGGCTCAGTTAGTTAGGCATCTGACTTCAACTCAGGTCATGATCTCTTAGTCTGTGGGTTTGAGTCCCCTGCCAGGCTCTGTGCTGACAGTTCAGAGCCTGAAGCCTGCTTCAGATTCTGTGTCTCCCTCTCTCTCTGCCCCTCCCTCACTCACACTCTCTTTCTCTTTCATAAATGAATAATCATTACAAAAAAATTAAAAAAAAACAGTCATCCCTCCTATTTTCTTAAAATATTTGTGTGAAATTTGTGTTATTTCTTTCTTAAATGTTTAATGAAATTCACCTCTAAAACCATCTGGGTCTTGAATTTTATTTTTGGACATATTTTCATAACAAATTTAATTTCTTCAATATAGATATAGATCTATTCAGGTTTGCGGTGGGTGTGTGAATTTTGATAAGTTGTATTTTTCAAGAAGTCTATCCATTCATCTAAGTTGTTATGTCAAATTTATTGGCATGAAGTTTTTCATAGTATTCGCTCATTACATTTTAATTTCTGCAGCATCTACATGATAGCCCTATCTATATGATTTGTGTTCCTTTTACTCTTAATTAGACTATATAGGGATTTATTTTATACTTTAATGGTTTTAAATGTTTTACATTTTAATCAATATTTGTTGATTTTATTTCTTAGAGTGCTTAGACCAATAACATTTAATGTAATTATTGATACGGTTGAATATAGATCTCATATTTTATTTCTGTTTTCTGTGTGTCCCCTCTAATTTTTATTTTTCTGTTTTACCATCTGTTCCTTCTTTTGGATAATTTGATCCTTACATTTAATGTATCTAATGACTTTTGTGCCTATATCTCTTTGTATAATTTTTGTTACTCTAGAAATTAAAATATACATATTCAAATATTCAGTCTACTAAGAGTTAATGTTGCACTACTTCAATAAAATGTAGGAAGCTTGCACCATATGCCTTTTTTTAACCCCCACTAAGCTTGATCTTATAGTTGTTAAATCTATTACATCTACATATATTGAAAGCTCCATAAGACAATGTTGTATTTTTTGCTGTCAACATATATCTTTATTTTAAAGAAATTAAAACAAAAATAGTCTATTATATTTAACTATATATTTATCATTTCTGATCTTTCTTCCCTCCTAAAAATCCAAGATTTTCTCTGATATTTTCCTTCAGCTTGAAGAACTTTCTCGAACATGTCTTGTAGAGTAAGTTTGCTGGTGACCGACCAGTGCTCTTACTTTATAATTCATTTCAAAATCCATTTTTATTTCACCTTCATTCTCCTAATGCACTCAATAATTCCAATTTTTTTGAAAACTTTTTCTACAACCTGATTTTATTTGTTTACTTTTACCATAAAAAAACAAAATTCTAAGATCACAAGTAGTTATTTTTTGTATTTCATTCAGAGATTTAGTTGTAATCAGCAGAAAAGTCTTAAGTGATTTAATGCAGCCATACCATATCTGTAGCTCTATATAAATTGATTTTTGTTAAGAGTGACATGGAAGAGGGGCACCTGGGTGGCTCAGTCAGTTAAGCATCTGACTTTGGCTCAGGTCATAATCTCATGGTTCACGGGTTTGAGCCCTGCATTGGGCTCTGTGCTCATAGCTCAGAGCCTGGAGCCTGCTCCGGATTCTGTGTCTCCCTCTCTCTGCCCCTCTCCTGCTTGTGCTTTGTCTCTCTCTGTCTCTCAAAAATAAATAAAGGTTAAAAAAAAAAAAAAGAGTGACATGGAAGAAAGGTGACCAAAGTGTAGGGTCCCAATACGGAAAAAAGCAGGAGCTATTCAAAGTGAAAATCGTTGTGGAAAAAAAAAAAAAAATGGAACTTTTCACTCTAACTCAATAGCATACATAATAAATGTTCTACATGTATCACCAATTTCCATTTAAACACACTAAACTGGGACACCTAGGTGGCTCAGTTGGTTAAGCATCTGACTCTTGGTGGTCATGAACTCAGGGTTTGTGAGTTTATGCCCCATGTCAGGCTCCATGCTGGCAGCATGGGATTCTCTCTCTCTCCTTCTCTCCCTCTCTCTCTGCCCTTTCCCTGCTCACGCTTTCTCTTTCTCTCAAAATAAATAAACTTAAAGTAAATACACTAAACAATAAAACGTTTACTATAATGCTATCTTCATTCTCATAAGGTATAAAAATATTTTAAAAACAAGATGTAATAAGTACTAACTGTAAGTGAAAAAACAATAATTAGACTGCATTATAACTAACAGATGTCTGTCAAAAATAGCAATAAGTAAGTGAAAAAGTAATCCACAGGGTGGGAAAAATATATGAAATACAAACACATGACAAATGATTCATTTCTATAATATGAATATATCTATCATCTCTACCATATACACACATATGTGATATATACATAAAGTTCTCATATGTAATATGTTACATAATATATAGTGTACATGCATATTATCCATGTATAGACATATGCATGGATAATATGTAAAACTGACCTACAAAATGTAGATAACTCAGTAGAAAAATGAGGAAAATACTTGAATGGGCACTTCATAAAACAGGATTTCTAAATGACTAATAAGCATAAGGGAATGTGTTCAACCTTATTAGTTACCAAGGCAATGCAAACCAGAGAACACATAAGCACACATACAGAATATGATACCACTTCTCATCCAAAAGAATGGTCATGATAACAGTTAACTATGGTCATAATAATACTATGTAAGCATCATACAACAGTAAGCATTAGCTCACCAGGTTTCAGGGCAGCTAGAAGTTAGTCTATGATAGGTTCCATTGGATAGCTCTGCTCTGCTCCACATACCTTTCATCCTTCTCCCGGGATTCACATGATTAATTTCGGTATATATTTCTCATGGGAATTACTGAAGCACAATAGAGCAACTGAACCACTTTACTCACATTGTTAAGCTAACATTTCATTGACCAAAGCAATTCACATAGCCAGGCCTAGATTCTAATGGCAGGGAGTTAGTCTACTCACTGAAGTGGGGGAAATAGTGTAACTATTAATCTAATCTAATAATCTAATTTTATTAATCTAATCTACTGCAATAATAATAATATCAAGTATTGGTGAATAATGTGAATTATCTGGAGTTATCACAATGATGGCAGAAGTGTAAATTGGTGTAACCACTTTGATGCTATCTGGGAAAATTGGAACAAATTATATTTTTGACCCAGTAATTCTATTCCAGTTATATACTGAAAAATGCATATATGTGCATATATGTATACATTTATATATAAATGTTAATACCAACTATGTGTAATAGCTAAAGTATAATATGTATGCAAATTGCTGTATATTCATATCATGGAATACCATCAAACAATGGGAATAAATGAATTATTGCCTTATTGAACAATATAGATAAATCTTGGAACATAATATTGAACAAAAGATACAAAACACTATATAAAAAATTATCTGTTTATATAAAATTCAAATACGAGCAAGAGTAATACAGTACATAAGAAGACATGCGAGTGGTTAAGATTTCAAAGAAATCTTTAACTTAAAGGGGGAATGAGGAATTTCTTTGTTTTTAAGATTTTATTTTTTTAATGTTTATTTTTGATAAAGAGAGAGAGTGAGTAGAGGGGAAGGGATTTGAAGTGAGTTCTGTCCTACCAGCAGAAAGCCCAATATGGGGCTCAAACTCATGAACCTTTAGATCAGGACCTGAGTTGAAGTTAGATGCTTAACTGATTGAGTGACCCAGGTACCCCAAGGAATTTCTTAAGTAATAATAAAGTTCTATTTTTCCATCTAGATGTTATTGTTTTTTTTTAATGTTTTGCTTTCTTTTGTTTTTCTTTTGTGAAAATTCAGCAAACTGATCACTTATTCTCTATTGTTTTCTATATGAATGTGACACTTCAATAAATATTAAAATTAAGAAGAAAAGAATGAGAAACACAAACTCTGGGGTAATAATACAAATAAAAGGAGGCTCTGGATGATAATTTGGAGAAGCACAGAAGATCATGCAATGCTATCGACAAAATTCCAGTTATGTTAGGTTGTGATTTGATGGGTGTTCATTTTACTGTTTTTTTTTTTCACTAAATAGATATATGTGTATAAGCTAGTTCCATACCAGCTGTTACATAGTAATTAAAAATCAGATGATTGCATAATAACACAATAAAAAAAGAGACTCATGACTGGCACTGAGTAGGTTCTCAAAATATTTATGAAATGAATAACAAAGTGTGATTGACTCATTTCAATGTTTTATATGTTTGTATGACAATAAATCATATTGTTATTAGATATTTCATTAAATGCACAATAATATTACACTTAATATTTTGCAACTTTTTTGTTTGCTTCACACTGAATTCTAAACATCCATTTTCCAGCTTTTTTGTTGTTGCCACAAACAGATATAGTCATAGGGGTGGGTCATATTTCATTTACTAATCTACTGAAGAGAAAGAGCACAAAATATTCAATAAACTAAAACCCTTCTAAATAAGTGTCTATATTTCCCCCATTGATGTGACTATGTTTGTGATATCAATTTCTAAACATGAAAGTGTGTCAAAGAATACTTAATGTTTAGCAACTAATAAATGGTGTTTCAAAATGAAGTAGCAACTCAGTTCACATTTTACCAGCAACATATGAAAGAGGCTTTTTTCTCCCTGCCAACAATATAAGATAGGCACAGATAATTAACATTATTGTTGGCATGAAGTAAAAAGGCTGTTTTATAAAAAGACTGCTGATGGAATATGAACATATATACTGATATAGAGAAATATAGATAGGTAAGTAGACAAATGCACATGTACTTTCTAAGGTCTATTTAAAATTTTTTATTAGTGAAACAATAATTTGTTTTATAATTCATTTTATTTATTTGGTGTCATTTTCTTTGGGATGTTCCTTTCTAAGGATTGATTTATTGATGTTCCTTTCATAATAAAAAATTTTCACATTAACTCTTTTATTCACCATGCTAAATTTTTAATTTATCTTCTAGGATTTTTGTGATGATTTTATTTCCATATAAGACACCATGTATTTTGGAATTTTTGTATTTGTTTCCATAATCTGAATATTCATCCATAATGTTTTAGTCATTGCCATTTTTCTTTAAAATTTTGATTCAGCCTAAATTATTTTTGGTATAGATACTGAGAAATCCAGCTTCATTTTATTTTCCAAATGGCTAACCAGCTAGTAATAAGTGTTGAATACAACATTAATTTAACTTCCACTGATTTAAGTGGTATATTATATATTAAATGTATATATTTTGTATTCAAAATCTTTATTTAAAAAAGTTTTTTTTAATGTTTATTTATTTTTAAGAGACAGAGACAGACCGTAAGTAGGGAAGGGCAGAGAGAGAAGGAGACAGAATCGAAAGTAGGCTCCAGGCTTTGAACTGTCTACACAGAGCCCAATGCAGGTCTCAAACCCACAAAGCATGAGATCATGACCTGAGCCAAAGTCGGATGTTTAACCAACTGAGTCACCCCAGTACCCCCAACATATTCATTTTAAATAGTTTTAAATATATCATGATTATGCAATTCTTTTTAACTTTGTAGTTATAGCAAAATGTCAGCCATTTCATGTAAAAGAAAATTGAGCCTATTTTGAAAAGTATATAGTTGTACGTCATCATATTCAATACATACTTCCAGTTCCCCACCTTTTATCTTCCTGAACTTTGAAAAGCTTCACTTGTGTATAAATAGTCATAGTGACAAGACACAAACATCTAATATTGAAAAGGGAATGATAGATTTATAATAAATTTTGTAAGTGCTCAGGAAACATGTTTTCAGTCTTTTCTTTTTACATTTACCTTTTTATTTGTAATGTATCTATAAAGGAAATAAAGCTTCATTGGTAACATAAATGTAGAATCTCTATTCTTACATATCCTTTTCATCTGGTATCCAAACACGGTCTTGAATTCATTTCAGGAATGTTTACAGCAAACCTATCCAACAATACATATTCACCAATGTAAAAATCACCTTGAAATCTTGTGTTCTTGCTACGTAAAAATTATTATTTTCTTCCTTTCATGATAGTTTGGAAGAAGCTATATAATAGGAAACAGGGAAAGTAATGAAGATTATATAGTTTGTATCAGTAAATGGTTGAAAATGTTTTTTGATTGAACCTTTCTTTATAAATACGATTTGGGATTTCAATAAGGGCATATTGCAAATGTCACTCAGTACATTCAGCAAATGTTACCTTCTATCACAGAACACCACTCAGGCTCCAATGTGATTTGAGTAAAAAGAAACCATGAGGGAATAGCTCGTAAATGACACTTTAGCTTTTCAGTCTTGATTGATTTCAATACTGAATTTGAGAACAATATTGCTGCATTTGTAAACAAAGTTTACTTCTAGTTTTATGCAGCCATTAAGTGTTTTCCTTTAACATTCAGGAAATTATTGCTTCTTCCTCTAAAGTCTGTATTTCATTTTTGTACCATAATAGATTTTAAAACTTTGGATAAGCAGCTCTGAAATCCTAACTGTTCCTGTGGGCAGGACTTGCATTTCCATGAAATCAACTGTTCAGTGACACTTCAAGAATCCTTTAGCAGGATGACGCTCTCCTTTTCCAAATCCATGTGCTCTTAATGCTATTGTTCACTGCTCTCACCATCAAAGATAGGGGTGTAGGAAAATCCGGTAAAGCTTTCTTTTGCATTTGCCCTTCCACTCCATTATTGAGTCTTAATAATAAAGGCTCATATCTTAAAAATCTGTACAATAAAAAAGCTTCCAAGTGGCAATTCAAGTAAAAATATATAGATTCAGTGACTCAACAAACTTCAAAGCCCTATTCTCTACACCCATCATAAAACCAGATCCTTCTCTACAGATTATTCTTATGTATTATTCTTCTCATTCACATTCTATTATCAAAATATTTAATTAGAGCAAATAAATTGTGATTATTTTTTTAATCCCACTAATAATTAGAATAACTCAGGAACTTTGGATTACTTGAATCTAAATTCTAGTAATGATTTAATAACCTAGGACATCCTTAGGTATTGCAAGATGTTGTCTGTCAGATGGCTTAGTAGTGGCCTAGGGATGCCACTCAAGGAGCAAAATCAGAAGGCTTAATAAGCTTGTCTCAGAAAAATCTCTGAGCCTCCTATTCATATAATCAACCACTCACATCCTACTTTTAATTATTGCCGGCTGCTAGTTAAGTGTTGCTTTTAGCTCCTAGAGGCTGCTCTGTGGTCCTTGTACATGGCTTTCTATCTTTAAAGCTGGCAAAGATGTCCAGAAAGCTTTGTGTGTTTGTTTGTTTGTTTGTTTGTTTGTTTGTTTGAATATCGCTGGCTTCAATTCTGCTACTAGCTTGAGAAAGAGCGCTGCTTTTAAAAGGTTAACATAACTAGATTGGGCCCACCTGGATAATGTCCCCTTTGATTAATTCAGTGTCAACTGATTAGCAACCTTAATTACATCTGCAAAATCCGTTTTGTTATGTAGCATAATATAATCACGGGCAAGAAGTTTCTATACTTATCATCATCGGTGTTAGGGAGGAAAATCCTGGGAGACAATTTTAGAATTTGCCTACCACAGATATTGATCTCCCATCCCCCCTTGGCATAAAGAGGCAATGGTCTAATTCTGCTGTTGAAGAAATGTCAGTGTACCTATACAGAGAATTGGTCTTCATTCCTCCACCCAGCAGAAACAGATGGTGTTCTAATTCACCTGCCAGGGTCTTTTCATGGCAGTCCAACAGGGAGCTGAACGGCCAACCACACTTGGCAGCAATAGGACTTGGCAAGGTGATAAGAGATGGGCTAGTCAGTGCTTCACTTACCCTCTTCTGGTGCAAGCATGATCTAGTTAGGAGTCGAGTCCCAACTCCCATCTAGCAACAACAACAACACTGAATGAGGCTGTGTGAGGCAGGGCTACTCAGCCCGCTGATCTCCATCTACCCCACTCTATGTGTCAGCAGGAACCAGTAGGGAGCTGAATTTACACTCACCTAATACCAATGTACCCTAAACAGGGCAACCGCTAAAATAGATTATATAGGATCCAGAGTCTTAGAACATTATACCCAAATATCTACAGTACGATAAAAAATAATTTACTCTTTATACCAATAACCAGGACACTACAACTAGAATAAGAACTTGTAATCAAAAAATGTTAATATTGAAGTTACTGAGATGCTGGTTATCTGACAAGGATTTCAAAGTAGCCAACATAAAAATGTTTCAGTGAACAATTATGAACACTCTTGAAACAAGTAAAAAAATAGAAAATATTGGCAAAGGAACTGAGAATATTTAAAGAACCAAAAAGAAATCATAGATGTGAAAATACAGTAACTTGAAAGAAAGAAAAACAACATATCAATAGATGGGCTCAATATCGAATGGAGATGACGAGAAAAGAATCCGTGAACTTGAAGACATATCAATAGATATACCTAATCTGAACAATCTGAACAAGTGAGAAAATATAGACTAAAAAATAAAAATTAATAGTAAAAAATCTTCAAAGACTTGTAAGTCAATACACAACTATCTGTTTAGCATCCATATTATTAGAGTCTTAGAAAAAGAGGAGAAAGAATGTGGAGTACATATAAGAACTTGGATAGGGGCACCTGGTGGCTCAGACAGTTGAGCATCCAACTTCAGCTCTGGTCATGACCTCGTGGTCTGTGAGTTCGAGCGCCACATCGAGCCTGTGCTGACAGCTCAGAGCCTGGAGCCTGCTTTGGATTCTGTGTACCCTCCTCTCTGTCCCTCCCCAACTCATGCTCTGTCTTGCTCTGTCTCTCAAAAATAAATAAGTGTTAAAATTTTTTTTTAAAAAAAGAACTTGGATTGATCTCAAGGACATTATGCTGACTGGGGGAAAAAAACCTACTCAAAAGGTTATGTATTGTATGCTATTTATTTAACATTGCTGAATAGCAAAATTATAGAAAATTATAGACAGACAATAGATTGGTGATTTCCAGAGGTTAGGAATGGCGGGGGGGGGGGGGGGGGGAGTTTGGGCATAGTGATAAAGGGTTAGCCAGATGGACCTTCTGTTGTTAAAACAGTTCTGTATCTAGAGTAAGGTGGTTAGTTACATGAATCTATACATGTGGTAAAAATGCATATCACTACATATCACCCCCAACACTCTCAAATACACAAATGAGTTTATATAATAAGTTCTGTGGAACGTACACCAATGTTGATCTCCCATTCTGATGTCATACTATGGTTATTCAAGATGTTGCCACTGGCAAAACCTGTGTGAAGCATCCATATAATCTCCCTGTACTTTGCTGTTTGTTTTTTGTTTGTTTGTTTGTTTGTTTGTTGCAACTTGCTATGAATCTGCACTCATCTCAAAATAAAAAACTTGAAAACATTGTTGAACAAGTACTCTTTTAAATAATTTGGTTTATACTCTATACCTCAGTTTATCTTTCCTTTAAAATATTCTCATTTCAGGGTGCCTGGGTGGCTCAGTCAGTTAAGCGTCTGACTCTTGGTTTCAGCTCAGGTCATGATCTCATAGTTTGTGAGTTCAAGCCCCGTGTCAGGCTCTGTGCTGACAGCTCAGAGCCTGGAGCCTGCTTCGGATTCTGTTTCTCCTTCTCTCTCTGCCCCTCCCCACTCATGCTCTGTCTCTCTGTCTTAAAAATAAATAAAACATTAAAAAAAAAGAAAATCCATTTCAAATGCTTGAATCTTTCTTTATAGCTAAGTAAGTGGCACACTGGATTTCTGATGGATCAACATGGTCCATTGCAATAGCCCCTAAATTTTGAATAGATCATTTGGAATTTCTAGAGTTGACACTTTATCCTATTGTTTCCTTTGTAAGCAGTGTTTTTCTTACCTTATAAAACTTTTGTAAGGAGTAGCTACTAAAATGTCTAATAAAATTTTAAGTTTGCACATAGTTTTTATAGAATGCTATAACAAATAAAACAGAGAGGAACAAATACTGATATTCTAAATACCTATAGATTCTAATACCGAAGAAGATTTAACTTAAAAATCCTTAGTCTCATGAAAAAAAATAAAATGGCATTCATAGACATGTCGAAGCAACTTGATAATTGGTCTTAAAAATATCTAGCTAATAAACCCTGTTGGTCACCCCTAAATTTAAAATAGTGACTTAAAAAATAAAATTGTGTTGCACCCCTATGTTTATAGCAGCACTATCAACAATAGCCAAAGTATGGAAAGAGCCCACATGTTCATCAATAGATGAATGGATAAAGAAAATGTGGTATATATATATATATATATATATATATATATATATATATATACACACAATGGAGTATTACTCGGCAATGAAAAAGAATGAAATCTTGCCATTTGCAACTATGTGGATGGAACTGGAGGGTACTATGCTAAGGGAAATTAGTCAGAGAAAGACGAAAATCATATGACTTAATTCATATGAGGTCTTTAAGAGACAAAACAGATGAACATAGGGAAGGGAAACAAAAACAATATAAAAACAGGGAGGGAGGCAAAACAGAAGAGACTCATAAATATGGAGAACAAACCGAGGGTTGCTGGAGGGGTTGTGGGAGAGGGGGTGGGCTAAATGGGTAAGGGGCATTAAGGAATCTACTCCTGAAATCATTGTTTCACTATATGCTAATTTGGATATAAATTTTAAAAAATAAAAAAAAAATTAAAAAAATAAATAAAATCAAATAAAATAAAGAAATAAAAAACTAAAATTGTGTTTCACAAAATCTTTAACATTTTGTATTTTATGCCAATAGATGAAGAATTCTAGAGTGACCGGACAAATTTTTTTTTTCTAAAGTTATTATCTTGAATAACCTGCATGAACACGATACAAATAGAAGTAAATATATTCAGGAATGCTAAAATCTTTCGAGAGGTTTGAATACCCACCCATCCATAAATCACTGAAAAGAAAAGTTAAAGATTTCATGATGCATTCTGTTATCATATTTGATGGCTACATTTTCAGCTTGTTTATTGGGTGAACATAGCAGTGTCCTCAAATTTTATTAATGAGGAGAAAGTTGCAGCCTAGAAAAGATCACTGTTTAAGTATTAGTAGACCGGAAACAAAGGCGAGGGTACAATATAATAGCATAAAAATTTCTTTATTTTACTATCAACTAAATATTCAGTTAGAGTCAAAAATAGAAGCAAACCATAAATTACTGTAGTGAAGAATGTAGTTACCTTTATTTTTTTCCATTTTCTGGTCAAATTATGTATATAGAAGAATAACTTTCTAATTTGAACCCTTTAAGAATAACACTGCACACAGATAATTAGTCTTTTCATATTTGAGGGTTGAGGGTCAGAATGCCTAATAACCCATTAATAGAATATCAAACTAGACTTTTTTTTAAGTGTTGTGTTTTATTTATACTGTCCTATGACACCTAAAATCTAACTTTTGAGATTACAGGCTCTCAGATAGTCAAGGATTGACTAAATTAAATCTTATTATAGGTTATCGAGTTTGTAAATTCAGTCATCACCCGGACGAATGTTTGGAAAAGGCACAGAGAGAAAACACCTGAGAGAAGGGTGTAAGCACAAAGCATGCAAAAAAAAAATCATATAAACTGTCAGCATCTAGAAAAATTGTTCACTGTTTTTGACAAGTGGGTCAATGGTGAATACTCACCTTTTGCCTTTTGGATTTAAAAAATACAGAGTCAGCAAGCTGGCAGTTCTTAGTCACTATGTAATTCAATGAGGAACCAGGAGAAATACAGTTTCTTGTCTGTTACATTGTGCTTTACAATTTCAGAAAATCTTGAAACACTTGAGCTTGACCTTCATATTCTCATTGTTACAGGACCAAAAAAATTAAATAAATAAATAAATAAATAAATAAATGGAAGCAAGCTTTTGTTGACCCTTAAAATAACAATTTTATAGTAATTTAGCAGGGAGAAAATACTCTCAGAAATTCGACTTGCTTTATTCGAATATAGCTGTGTTCTTCTCCACATAAAAATGTGTACTACCTTGTAACTTATTGGAAATATTAACCAAATATTTAACATAGTAAGCAGAAAAACCCCTCAAACTGCCAGCTGCAGTAATAAAAACAAGCTAGAAAATCCATACTCTAACTTTGCTAAAATCTCTCTGTGTCTTTATTTCCAAAATAAAAATCTCAGAGGAGAGGAAGAGTGAGGAAACTGAGAGGAAATGTTCTCTAGATGTGCTGTATAATATGGTAGCCTTGAGCTACTGAGCAGTGGTAATTGTAATATTACTAGTCCAGAATGACTTGTACTCAGGTGAAAATACAAAGTGATTTTGAAGACTTAGTATAGAAGACAGAATGAATAAATCTCAATAATTTTATAGTAATTAAATGCTGAAATTATAGTTTGAACATACTGCGTTAAAGAAAATGTATTTTTAAAATTCATTTCATTTTTTTAATCAGGTAACTACAAAATTTAAAACTATGTATGTGGCGTTCATTTGTGGCTTATGTTCTATTTCTATTGGACCATGCTGATCGATAGAATACTCATAGTTCTTCCATTTACAAGTTCCGTTAACAGGTTTACCTGACTACCATCTTCCCAATCACTAAACACTGGGAAAGAATGTGCAGGAAGTATGTGATAAGTTTCTACATTGTATTTTTGCTCTTCTACCAAGTTTTTTGGGGTTTTTGGTGTTTCTTTGTTGGTTTTTTATGGGTTTCTTTTAGTTTTCTTTTTTTTTTTTTTAATCTTCCCTTTTTACTATCTGTGCTTCCCACTGTGAATTCCCAAGGTGGAACACTTCTGTCCTCTTTGTATTACTAAGAGATGAGATTACATTTGCACACAACAGATGTAAAATAAATATATGTTGAATGAATGTCCCCAACTTCCATTTGCTATTTTATTTGGAATGTTATTTATTTATTTATTTCCTTATTTGTGTATTTCTGCCTCCCCCCACTAGAAAGTAAGCTCCCTAAAGCCGAGAACTTGATTTACTCTGATTATTGCTATTATATATATCTGGAGTCTAGAATAGTGCCTGACACAAATTGGTGCTCAAAAGTGTCTTTTGAAGAAATGAAAGTAGACCAGTTGAAAAGAACTGTGTGAAGAGTCGGTTCCAACAGGCAAGGCAAATACCCTCCTTTTCCCGTCTTTCCATAATGAGATTTTATTTCCCAAATCATCCTAGTTAAGAAGGTAGCCCTCTAACTTGTCCTTCTTGATGGCAAGAACATTTTTTTTCTTTTTCCAATCATCTGCTCTCTAATAGAACATTCTATCTCATGATTGTCTGGTTTAAGGGTCAGACTATAAATGCCACTTAAGGCAAAACACTTTTACAGGAGATTGCCACATTGTTGTTTTCATGTGAATAGAGTGGTCCCACTGTGTCCTACTTCTGCTCTGTGTCAGGCCAGCCTTCAATTCCTTGAACAAGGAGAATGCATTTTAAGGGATATGCATAATTATCAAATACAGTATTCTTGAATGAATTCCTAAGGTTCTTCACAAAATATCAGTAGTACACTTAGTGTGATTAGGAGGAAAGGCAAGGGTTCTAAACATAGTATTTGTCATCATTAAGTACAACCAGGCTAAAATAAGTAATACATATTAGTTTTCTAAATATAAGTTAATATATTTTATTATGCATGCTTGATATTAAAGTCTCACATCTGTGAATAAAAAAGATTGTATTAATTTTTATCATATAGATTTTCTGAAAACAAGACAAATTTTATTTTGTTTTTAAAAGAGAGGAGGGCAAACAAAAATGGAAAAGCCAATTCTATGGAACTAAGACAATTTCTTTATTTAAAAAAAAATTTTTAACGTTTATTTATTTTTGAGCATGAATGGGGGAGAGAGAGAGGGAGACACAGAGTCTGAAATAGACTCCAGGCTCTGAGCCGTCAGCCCAGAGCCCAACACGGGGCTCGAACTCACGGACCATGAGATCGTGACCTGAGCTGAAGTCGGTCGCTTAACCAACTGAGTCACCCAGGCGCCCCGACAATTTCTTTATTTTAGAAAACAAAACTTCTTCTCTAAAAACTTCCTGTTACCTATCAAAGAAAGACAGAAATTTTCACCAATCACTTTTAAAAAATGACAATCTCAGGCAGGAGAATCAACCATAATACACAAGATCAAGAATATTTCTAGGCAGAGTGTCAGACGCTAAGGATCAAATCTTTATTCAATTCTGAATTGTCACTATGACAACTAATGTGACTTACTCAAAATGCAGTGCTTTATAATTCAATAGTAATATTGCTAAAATATGTTTCAAAGAAATGAAAATAATCCTATTATGTATGTAGCTGTTTAATTTATATATATTACTCATATAAAGAGAGCTCAACCCTCTACATTAAAATTGACTTCTCAACTTCCCTCATTTCCCAAAGCGTATTCCCTAAAATCCAAACACTGTAAAATGTTCAAGGCCCCAAATTGGATAAGTTCCCACATTCTAGTCCATACTAACAGAGAGGTTTAAGAATGATTAGATGGCAAAAGCTATAGCTAATACTTTCCTACTAAAATTACAAGGACAGGGAGTTTTCCAATGGCAGTTGAAATGATTTTACCAATAATTACACTGTCCAGATAGCAGATTCATGAAAGAAGATGATGAATTATTTAAGGAAAGGAACTTCTGTGCAAATGAGTTCTTACAATTAGTAGCAACACCCTTCTGCATACACCTTTCTTAACTGCTGCAACTGAGTTGATAACAATGCACAGTGGTAAAAATGGTGCAATATATCTGCCCTACTCCTAGCTCTGGCACTAATTAACTTGCCAAATGAGCAAGTTATCTTACCAGTGTGCATTTCTGTTTTCTTATCTGAAAAACTATTGGGACAGAATAAACATTCCCTAAAGTTAATTTTTAGATGTAAATGTCTGTGGCCAAACAAAAATAAAACAAACAGAACAAAAACTAGGAAATGACTTTTTCACTGCAAATGTTTCCAAAGTTAACTCAAAAGCTTTCATGAGTATCTTACAGGATATATACTCAACAATAAGTTAGAGAATGTCACTGTTTATTTGACTGGCCATTTTCTGCACTGAGTATCTTTTATCTTGCTATTATAGAAATAATCACACTCATTTAGTAATAAATTTTGGTAATTTTTTGTCAGATTAAAAAATTAAAATAAAATCCTAGATTAACAATGAAGCAGTTATATGAGCAACTCTATGCAAACGAATTTGATAATCTAGATGAAATCGACCAATCCCTTCAAAGACACAAGCTGCTGAAAATAGGTAAACTGAGCAGGCCTGTATCCACTGAAGAAACTGAATCAATAATTAATAACTTCCCAAAACAGAAACACCAGGCCCAGGTAGGGTCGCTGGTGAATTCTACCAAGCATTTAAGAAAGAAATTATACCAATTTTGTATAATGTCTTTCAGAGAATAAAGCAGGGGGTACAATTCTTAACTCATTTTGTAAGACAAGCATTACTTCACTAAAAACTAAAACACGGGGCACCTGGGTGGCTCAGTCAGTTAAACATCTGACTTCGGCTCAAGTTATGATCTCATGGTTCGTGAGTTCGAGCCCCGTGTCGGGCTCTGTGCTGACAGCTCAGAGCTTGGACCCTGCTTCAGATTATGTGTCTCCCTCTCTTCCTATCCCTCCCCAGCTTGTTCTCTGTCTCTCAAAAATGAATAAACGTTAAAAAGAGAAAATTTAAAAACTCCTAAAATATAACAACAGAAAAAACCTACATGAGAGCTTATATATGGTGATGACTTTTTAGATACAACAAAAAGGGCACAATGCATGAAACGATAAGCTGGATTTCATTAAAACTAAAAACTTTTGCTCTCCAAAAGATAATATCAATAGAATGAGAAGACAAGCCACAGCCTGGGAGAAATATTTGCAAAAGACACATCAGATAAAGGACGGTTATCTGAAATGTACAAAGAACTCTTAAAATTCAACAATAAGAAACAAACAATCCAATCAGAAAATTGGCCTAAGACCTTAACAGATGATTCACAAAATAAAATATAGAGATGGCAAATAAGCATATGAAAAAATACTCCACATCATTACTAATCAAAGAAATAAAACTAAAACAACAACAAAATATCATTACACATGGATTCGAATGACCAACATATGAAACACTGACAACATTAAATCCTGGTCAGGACATGGAGCCACTATAACTCTCATTTATTGCTAGTGGGAATGCAAAGTGGCACAACTACTTGGGAAGACCATTTGGTGGTTTCTTGTGAACTCAGACATACTCTTAGCATATGACCCAGCAATTGAGCTCCTTGGTGTTGACCCAAGCTCCTTGGTGTTGACCCAAGATGTTGAAAATTTATGTCCACCCCAACACCTGCACGTGAATGTTTACAGAAGCTTTATTCATAATTGCTAAATGTTAGAAACGACCAAGATATCCTTCAGTAGGTGAATGGATAAATAAACTGAGGTACATCAAGACTACAGAATACTATTCAGTGCTAGAAATAAATGAGTTATCAAGTCAGGGAGAAACTTTGCATGCATGTTACTAAGCAAAAGAAACAAATCTAAAAGCTGTATGCTTTGTAATTCCAACTATATGACATTATATAAAAGGTAAAACTATGATGACAGAAAAGAACAATGATTGCCAGGGGTTAAGAGTAGAGGTAGGGATGAATAGGCAGAGCACAGAGGTATTTAGGGCATTTAAGCTATTCTGTATGATACTATAATGGCAGGTACATGTTATTATACATTCATCCAAACACATGTAATACACAACACTAAAAGCAAACTTTAATGCCAGCTATAGACTTGGAATGATTACAATGTGTCCATGTAAGTAACTCAATTGTAGCAACTATACCACTCTACTGGGGGGGAGGGGAGGTTGATATGGAAGGAAGCTGTGGGTGTGCTGTGTGAACAGAAAGTACACAAGATATGATTTCACTCTTATGTGGATCCTGAGAAACTTAACAGAAACCCATGGGGGAGGAAAGGAAAAAAAAGAGGTTAGAGTGGGAGACAGCCAAAGCATAAGAGACTCTTAAAAACTGAGAACAAACTGAGAGTTGATGGGGGGTGGGAGGGAGGGGAGGGTAGGTGATGGGCATTGAAGAGGGCATCTTTTGGGATGAGCACTGGGTGTTGTATGGAAACCAATTTGACAATAAATTTCATATATTTAAAAAAAAAAAAAGGAAGTACATGGGAAATCTCTGCACCTTCCCTAAATTTTGCTATGAACATGAAACTTCACTAAAAAAAAAAAATCTTTCTTAAAAAGAAGTGTAGCAGAGATGCCTGGGTGGCTCAGTTGGTTAAGTGTCCCAACTTTGGCTCAGGTCATGATCTCACAGTCTGTGGGTTCCAGCCCAGCGTCTTGCTCTGTGCTGACAGGTCAGAGCCTGGAGCCTGCTTCTGATTCTGTGTCTCCCACTCTCTGCCCCTCTCCCACGCACACTCTTTCTCTCTCTCAAAAATAAACATTAAAACAATTTTTAAAGAAGTGTAGCAGTTATTTATTTTGAATGTGTAAAGATTTCTTTCATTAATTGACTTCAAAGACACAGTACTGAGAAATCTTGTTGATTAAAATATTCAGCTGTGAGAAACATTGCTGCTTGAAATAAAACCAAGGACAATGGAACATTCTGCCTTTGCTTAAAAGGTCTGAACAATTTGGGTAACTTTGACACACTGAAGTAGCCTCATTTCTAGCCTCAGTTCTTCCTGTCAGAGCAATTTAGAGGGCTCATTTTTTTTTTCATGACATTCCTCGTTTATGTTAACTTTGCTGTGAAAGAAACAGAACCCCAAGTCTTCCCCTTGGTGCTGCTGGTAATCAGGCTACATAGCATTTCTAACAGGAATGAAAAGAGTGATTCCAAGTAGACATGAACAAAGCCACATAATTTGAACAGTTAATACTTCTTTACCAATGATTTCCTCTGCCCTGCTCTGTTTTTCCTGCCTCCTGAGTAAGACTACTGTGATAAACAGAGCTGTTTCATGCTTTTCCAAGTTGCTCCTTAGAAACAGTCATTAGGTAAGAACAAGCCTTATTGAAAGTCCCTTCCCATTCCCTTTTATTTATTTGATCCATTGATCCTCAAGGAGAATGTTTTTCCTTGCTGCAGAAATGTAATAAACCTAACTTTGTCTTACTGCAGGTGTTTTCTTGGTGGTATTTATCAGAAAGGCTCTCACAACATGAAAATGTGTATCTTAAAAGAGGGTGGGAGACATTTGTTGATTGTCTTTTCAATTCCAATTCTCTTTCTTTCATCAACACTTTTTGATCTTCCCTTTCTTAGCTACATGGCTTGAGTGGGATTGATTGCCTGAAACAAACCTCCTTTACCAATGAAAATTGATTCAAGTCGATGGAAACAGGGATTCTTCAAGATCTGAAGAAATAGCAAAAGATACATTCTATTTTATCCTGGATTGCAAAGTGTAAAAATGTATGGTCTGACTATGTTCTAGTGATATTGCTATCCTGATAGGAAAATATGGAACTCTGGTGTGTAAACTAAAACCATTAAAAGCACAGTGAGGGGGTGCCTGGGTGGATCAGTCAGTTAAGTGTCCGACTTCGGCTCAGGTCATGATCTCGCAGTTCACGAGTTGAAACCCCGCATTGGGCCCTGTGCTGACAGCTCAGAGCCTGGAACCTGCTTTGGATTCTGTGTCCCCCTCTCTCTCTGCCCCTCCCCTGCTCACACACTCTCTCTCTCTCTCTCTCAAAAATAAACAAACATTAATTTTTTTTAATAAACACACAGTGAGAGACAGAGATATGAATTCCTAGAGGAAACTATATGAATAACTGGATCCAGTATCACTTACTTGTGAACTTTTAATATAAGAAAGCCAATAAAATCCTTTCTTAAACTAGTTTTAAGAGCACCTGGGTGGCTGAGTCACTTAAGTGTCTGACTTCGGTTCAGGTCATGATCTCACGATTCGTGAGTTCAAGCCCTGCATTGGGCTCTGTGCTGACAGCTCAGAGCCTGGAGCCTGCTTCGGATTCTGTGTCTCCCTCTCTCTCTGCCCCACCTCTGCTTGTGCTCTGTCTGTCTCTGTCTTTCAAAAATGAATAAACATTTAAAAAAAAAAAACAACTAGTTTTAGGTATATTTTTTTCATTAACTGCACTTGAAAACTTCCTAATTAGTGTAATTATAAATGTAGTCTAACCTAAGGACAGAGAATGTGGTGAGAATTCAGAAGAGATATCAACTTTGGTGACTCCAGGTGCACTATCATCAAATAAGACCAATTAAAGACTAGCCTGTTCCCACTAACCTTGGCCCATCCACATGGCAAGGAAAAGACATAGTAATCTGGGAGCTGTGTGTTTGACAGTTTTCATTAATAACAGCAGAGTCAGCTCCTGTTCTCTTCATGAGGACAGTCTCTGATTGAGAATAAAATGAAAAATGTTAGCCCTGCAGGTTAAAAGACTTGAGATTGTTTACTTATGTTGAGAAAGAGAAGTCCTAACACGGGAGACTCTAAATGGTGAGAGCAACTAATACCTCTTCTCTACCACCAAAGGGGAAAAAAAAATATTTGGAAATGTTGTTAATGCTATTCTTTAAGGATGAGAAAAGTGAGCTTCTGAGACTTAAAGGGTCATGCCCAGCCTGTATCTCATGAAACAAGAACTAATAGTAAAAATGATAGCTAAATTTTATCATCCAGCCATTCTGTTTCAGGCCCCAAGTACACAGCTTTTCCCATTCCATGAAGTATAATTATCATAGTTTTGATTATATAAATGAGAAACTGAATTACTAGAAGCAACTTACCCAAAAGCACTGAAGTCATAAAAGTCAAACCTGGAAATTTAACCCATGTCTCTCACCTTCCAGGGAACATATACCTAATTACTAGCTAAGTTTCATCACCAAAATCCAAATATTTTGATTCTCAGTCCAGAGATTATAAACATCTCTAAAGATGGGATCAAAGTATCAGTTTGTTTCTCAAGGAAGTTATGGGAAAACAATCAATAGAAACATGAAATCTTTCTTACATGATCAATTCTATAACATATTGTTTTACAAGTTACATCGTATCTTTTTCTACTCCTATGTGTGTAAGCAGGATTATTCTAGTGGCTAGGGAGAAGTAAGCAATATGAAGAGGTAAAAGATGAGGCTGAAAAAGTTGATAATTCATAAAATTGCATGATGGCAACTCAGGTTGTAATGGTTTTGTAGGACATGTTGATATATTTATATATTTTTTAAGTTTATTTATTTTGAGAGAGAGAGAGAGAGAGAGAGAGAAAACACATGAACTCATGTGTGCAAATGGGGGGGGGGCAGAGAGAGGGAGAGAGAGAGCATCTCAAGCAGGCTCCGCACTGTCAATGCAGAGCCCTATGTGAGGCTCAGACTCACAAACCATGAGATCATGACCTGAGATGAAATCAAGAGTAACATGCCTTAACTGACTGAGGCACCCAGGCACCCCAATATATTTTGATTTTTGTCAGAGTTTTGTGGAAAGTGACTACAGCTTCTGTTTAGTGTGCTAATAAATTCTAAACTTAATAATTAATTTTTAAAAATGAGTTGGAATTATAATTAATGCAGTAGAAAATCAGATCTTGAATATAAAAAAGTTTAATGTTATAATATTTTCTTAAAGGACAATTGCCATTTTATAATGCATTTTACCTTTACTTCTTTAAGCACTATTATATTGTCATGTTACTTTTCAGTTATATTAGAAATATAAAATTGTATAAACTTTTCTACTTAAAAAAAGACCCAAAAATAAAATTATTTTAGGAAATCACAGAAAGTTTGCCCAAAGAGACATTTGAGAAAGTTATATGCAGTTCAAAGCAAGAATCTATAAATATAATCACATCCTCTCTTGGCTAGAGTATTTACAACTGTAGATATAATGTAGTTTTAACTTTTTGCATTCAATAGACATTACCCATTAATCCCAATGAAATATATTTCTTCCTCTGGGTTTTGGTAGTTCCAAGTAAAATCTTCTTTAAGAAAATAGAATTTAATATGCTATTTCGTGGCCTTATTATACTGCTTCAGCAGGTTGGCTAGAAGTCAACTTGATAGCGTAAGTATCAGAGGAACTAATGTCTACCACCAGAAAAGAATTTCTTCTGCCCTTATCCAGAGTGTATCGTGATGCTGTCTCCAACTAGTGTATCTATTCTCTGGCTCCCAGTATATTCTATGGAACCATAGCCATATCTGGGTTTCTGCACTCAACATTTTTAAGAATTGATTATCGGTTAGGAAAAAATTTAAACTACATATCTGTATATTAAATATGCATATTTGTTAGAAGAAATTGAAGTGACTTCTACTTGTGGCAAAGATGAAATAACTGATATGCTAAATCTCCCCATAACTTAACAACTATAAAATCTGGTTAATAAAAACAGTGTTGTGAAGGCATCATGTTTTAAACACAGTGGGCAGTATTTGAGACAAACATTCTGAAGGAAAAGAAATAGAGTCACATTAATGCTAACTTTCCACTCATTCCCAGGCTTGACATTTGATTATTTGCTGTTCAGGGGCAAAGAGCAAAAACATAGCAGTGAACTAGAACTTGCGGCAATCTCATCAGGCTGGGGAGACAAAAAAATGGCATTGAAGTTTAACAAACAAGTATTAACTCTATGGGTCAAGATTCAGAGGAAAGGAAACCAGAGAATGACTGCAATACTTTGAAAGCAGTTTATTTTTATTTGTTTACTCCCAAAATGCTCAAGTCTGGGCTAATATTTGTGAAAATCAAAGTGATAGCTTCTAAAAGCTATCCAAAAGTGTTCGCAACTTTACCATACTGGGGAGATGAAAATTGAAGTTTAGGGGCTTTCAAGTATGAGGGGGCCAAGTAAACAACCCAACTGTTCAGCTCAGCCTTAGAAGTGCTATTCTCTAGGAAAAAAGGCAAACAAAATTTACCAGCACTATCTGGGCAGGTGATATGCCCATATTCTATCTACTAGAAGAGAAATAAATATTTTCTGGAGGAAGATACCCTCATGCAAAGTCTGTATTCTTTTTCATACACAATGCACAGCATGTAAAGTAAAACTTATATGTCATATAAGCAGACAAAATAAAAATATCACAAATCAAGAGAAATGGACAAGTAGAAAATAACAGATATTTACTTTTAAAACCCAAGGATCAGTATGTTTATTAAATGAAAATTTAAGAATTAAGAATTTCACACACAAAATAAACAGGAATAAATAAAGTAGCCAAAGGTAAATCCTAAAACTAAAAAAGGCAATAGTTGAAACTAAAATTCAATAGATGGGTTTAACATCTGGTTAGACACAGCAGAGGAAAACATTTAAAACTTAGAATACATATCAGTAGGCTTAATAGAGATTGAAGCACAAAGCAAAAAAAAAAAAAAAAAAAAGAAAGTGAAAACTGAGAAAAGGGAAATGCTGGAAAGATATAATAAGTGTGTTTGGAGTTGTATGAAAAGATAAGGGTAATAATGGAACAAAAATAAAACTTAAGATGGTATTGCCCAAGAATTATCCAAAATTGATGAAACGCATTGTGGTACTCTGCCTCCAAGATGACCCCAGTGATCCCCAACTCCTGATATCTATGCCCCTGTGCTGAGTGTTGGCTGGATTTAGTGGCTCCCCTCCAACTAATAGAATGGAGCAGAATTAATGTTTCTGACTCTAAGACTAGGTCATAAGAGGCAGTGTGGCATCTTGTTTTTTTTTTTTTCCCTTGGTCACTCATTCTAGGTCATGAAGCCAGCTGCACGAAGATGCCTACAAACCAAGAAACTGAAGCTTCCGCCAACTTCCATGGTTGTGAACATAGATGTGGATCCTTCAGCTCTTTCAGCTAACTGCTACCCTATTAAGAGTTTACCTGTAACCTCATGAGACAGCCTGAGCCACTCCTAGGTTTCTAATTTTCAGAAACTCTGTAAGATAAAAAATGCTTGTTTTAAGTAGCAAAATTTTTGAATAATTTGCTATTAAGCAATGTATAATTTATCCAGTTGCATGGTCTAAAACATGAAGCTATTAGTATAACTACAAAATCCTCTGTTAAGACCTTAGAAAGAACAAAAGAGGTGTCTGAAAGTAAAGTTCAGTCAGACTAAAGACTCTTACAGTAGTTCATTTCATCAATTTTGGATAATTCTTGGGCAGGATCATCTCAAGTTTTACTTTTGCTTCAGTATTACCCTTATCTTTTCATGCAACTCCAAATATACTTATTATATATTTCCATCATTTTCCTCTAATTCACAGATCCTCTCAATTAAAAACATAATAAAAATAGGACATCTATGCATTATAAGGCTTTGTTCCTTAAGATAAATGTAAGTTAGAAAAAGGCTTATTCAAAAAAAAAAATCTACTGGCACTTTTTTCTCAAATGGTGTGGACACAAATAAGATTCCTGGGAGATCTACAAAGTTTGAAAAGATTCCCATATTCAGCAAGATGCCAGCTTGAACTGAAAGAAGCAGAAGCAGTACAAAATGAAATCGTCCTTTAGACATCCAAAATTCTACTTGCAGGAAGTAGACTGAGGAAACTATTCCATTGCAAACACATACCAACTTTCATGAAAAAGGAAATATGGCTCAGAAGATGGATCAAGAGATAGACAACAGATTCCAGAGACATGACTAGTCATTGCCAGGTATAAGTAGAAGTGAATTTTAGCTTCCAACATAAGTCCTACTTTCTATTTTGTCATCTATTTAAATAACTTGACTTAACTAACCCCAATATTATTTTCTCCTGATCTTCAAAAGACATTTTATTTCTTTTAAGAATGTAAGTCCTTATGAAGTTTTATAGCCAATAGGAAATTTAAAGATCTGCTAATCTAACATTTGTCTAAAAGTTAATAGCTTCTGTACTCACAGAATCAGGATTAGGACTCAATTCAAAGTTGTCAGTATAAATGTCAGGAAAAATTAAAGAGATGTCCTTCTGACTTCACTACAGGCACACTTTTTTAACCTAATGTGCAATTTCATTAACCCCCATTAAATATTCTTCTAAACTATATAAGGGGATTATAGGTTTGTTATGAGGATTACATAAAACAAAACATTTAAAATACTTAGAGGAGTTCTATTGTATCAGCCAAGTCATTATTTAAGATTAAATTACACAAAAACATATGGGTACATACCAGTAATTGCCAACATTTTGAAACACCAAAACTGAAATGAATGGACATTCAATAAAGAATATGAGGCAAATACATTATATGCTTCAACTTTGCAAAGAGATAAATTGTCAATTACATATTGACAGAAATGTCCGTGTGACTTTTCAATAACATAAATAGTAAGACAGACTTGTTCTTCTCTTGTTTATCTTTTAATGTCTTTCCATTTAAAATTAAAACTCAGCCCCTTATTTTAGCTGATTAAAGATGACTTCAACTTGCTGGCATTCACCTATGCATCCTCCTCTTGAATCTTGGCAGTCTCTGTGGCCACTCTGACAAACAGCATACAGTGGAAGAGATAACGTGCCTGCTTCTAAGCCCTGGCCATGAGACTTGTGTTTTCTTCTTCTCTCAGACCAATTGCTCTCAGAATTCTGAGCAGCTGGGTAAAAAGCCCAACTTCCCTAAAGTTGGACACGATGAGAGAAGACCACATGGAGAAACCAAAAGAGGCCTTGAGACTACATAAAAAGGAGATTTCCCAGCTGTTCCAGTCCCCAATTGTTTGAGCAATTGCCACTGACACCTTGTATACTGTGGAGAAGAGGCAAGCCTTTCTGTGTGTCCTTGCCCAAATTCTGGACCCACAAAATATAAAGAATAATAACAAAATGAGTGTTAATTTAAACCACTAGATTGGTTTAATTTGGATAATTTGTGTTATAATAAAGAACCAGAGACTGATCATGATAAAATTTTGAATCAGTTATTAGTGAAAATAAAGCACCTATTTAAGGTGTTTTCATAATAATACCATCTCACTCCCAAGTGGAGAAAGTATATCAAAATTGCAAATAGGATCTAAAATTTGTGATTAGGCCATAATTTCAGTAGTATAATTTGGAAAGCAAAGGTAAATTAGCAAAACTTACTACAAGTAGGAAGACTGAAAGATCCTTAGGAATCTAGTCATCCTACTACCTGAGCGAGGTGGTTACAAGAGATAAGACAAACACTTTAAAATGTCTGGCCCAGTTCTATATCCATGAGATATAATAATAGCTATTTATCTTAATTACCTTTTATGAAAATCCATTCAGCCAATACATATATTTATGGAACATCTCTAGTATAACAGACATCAATAAAAATATTGGAGAAAAAATGATAAAACAGAAGAAAGATTACTCAAATCCATAGAATATATGCTCTAGTTGAGCAGACAGACAAACAAATAAAAGAGGAAGAAAATGCTTTCAGGAAAAATAAGAACTAAGAAATAAACCAGAAAGGTTAGAGATCACTATGGAAAAGCCTATTTTAGATGGAGTAGTCAGGGAGACTCTTGAATAGAGGTCAAGTAAGAGGAGACAAAAATGAAATTCAGACAATCAGATGAAGAGGAAGCTGTGGGTGCATTTATACTAAAGACAGGGATCCAACAAGTACATTTCCATCAATATGAAAATAATTTTACATATTCCAGCAACGAGAAAAGATCAATGGGATCAGGAAAGGAGATAGAGATCTAACTTGGAAGAGATTTCAGCGATTCAGCAGACTATAGTAAGAACGTTCAATTTTATTCTAAGAACTTTGGAAAACAATTCAAACTAGTAAGCAATGAAACAAGATGATCCAACTTACATTTTAAAAAGATCATTTTTGGAGCACCTGGTTAACTCAGTCAAATGAGTGTCCGACTTCAGCTCAGGTCATGATCTCGTGGTTCATGAATCCAAGCCCCACATTGGGCCCACCGATGTCAGCACAGAGTCTGCTTTGGATCCTCTGTCCCCCTCTCTCTGGCCCTCACTCACTTGCGCTTTCCCAAAAAATAATATATATATATATATATATATATATAAAATCACTTTTACTGCTACATAGAGAAGAAATTGAAGCAAATTGACAGGAGGTAACTGCAATGATTCAGATAATGGTTAACAGCAACCCAAGATAAATCATGTAGTAAAGGAATCTAAAAATTGGCAGATTTCTAAAATATCACCAGTATACAATGCAAAGATGTAATCAATACATTTCAGAGGTAAAATCAATACGACTTGTTGTTGAAAGGACAGGGGCAGGGAGACATTGTTAACATAAACAGATTATTACAAATATGGTTATATATAAATTCTATAGTTATTTAAATTACTGCTTAATAAGAAGGGATTCCCCCTGAATTCCTAGCTTCAGGAGGGTGGTAGTGGTAATTTACTGAAATGAACAAGAAAAAAGTAGAGGGAGGTTAAAAAAAAGATATCAAGAACTAGAGATGTTGTCTAAAGGGTAGTTGTCTATGAGATATGCAATTAGAAACAAACAGTACAAAGAAAATAAAACTTTTGAGCCATCAGCATGGACAGGACACTGGAATTCTTTGAAATTCATGAGATTACTGAGAAGTAATGAGAAAGAAATACTTAAAAGACCCAACACCAAATCTTAAGGATTTCAACAACTAAAGATTCGGTTTAGGAGGATGAGCCAGAAAAAGAAAATTAGATGAGCAATAGAAGAAAATCCAAAAGACAAGGGTTTTGTGGAAGCCAAGAAAGGAGAATACTTCAAGAAGGAAAAAGGCATTCACTGAGTCCTGCAGTAAAAATGTCACTGATAACCTTAACAAGAGAAGATTTGATGGAATGTTGGGGGTAGAGTTAACCTTCAAGGAAAAGAGATAAAATCAGGAAATGAAGACATGGGAACTTTGTGAAAACAAACCATTTATAAAGTCTGTTAATAAATGGGAGGGTAGGGGATCATCCAAAATAAACAGAAAAGAGTGCACTTGTCGTGATGAGCACTGAGTGCTGTGTGGAACTGTTGAATCACTATATTGCATACCTGAAACTAACATAACACTGTATGTTAACTATACTGGAATTAAAAATTTAAAAACAAGAATAAGCAAATAAATGGGGTCAGATAAATGTGGCTATAACTGAAATGAAAGCATAGTTCACAGAACAAATAGAAGTTATCAGAATATGCTCTATGCTTGTAGGGCTTATCAAATGGAGAGGAAAAATTCTGCAGGGAAGAAATAAAAGGTATGACTAAAAGACTGAACCTTTTGAAAATGGATTAGATCCATAGAAATGCAGGGAAGACCGCTTTTGAAAAGAAGAGTAACACTCAAAATTGTAGTCTAGAAGAGAAAGGGAGGTGTGGGATAAATTTGTAGATTTGGTGGCAGAATGTGGAGGAAACCGGCTTCTGTTGACTTCTAACTTGTCAGTGAGTTAAAAGATAAATCTTTAGTTCAGATTAAAGGTGAAGAAGGTTAGGATTAAGAGACAGAAGAAAGTATATCGTGCAGCATAATATGAACCCAACAAGAAAGCATTATTAGAGTTCAGTAGTTTTGAGGACCTGTTTAAAATGTGTAACATGAATTAATTCAGGTCAGCTGAGCAGTTATTTGCTAAAGTACAAATCTGGAGAAAATAAATGGATATTGGTATTTAAATCACTTTCATATCTTCAGGTGAGTTCTATTAATGCGAAATAAAAGAGATTTGGTAGGCTTTTCAAAGAAATAATGATAATGATGGAGTATGAATTGTAGGTTAGACAAGGAAAAATGAACCCCAGAGAGGCCTGATTAATAATGATAAAGTGGCATAATCCATGGATTAGAAATCTTGATGAAATCAAAGAATTATTGCAGTAGAGGTACTTCAATAAGTAAATTGGAAAATAAGATATAATCAAAAAAAGACATTTTTTAGACTGCGATTTCAGAGATAGATCAAGTGCGATAGCCCAAGCAAATGTATGTAATTTGATATAAACTGATTGATAAAAACCTAGAAATGAATTCTAAAGTATATTACCACCTAACATTTAGTTATATTAAGTTTCTGATTAAGTGCTATTTTCATGACTACTCTATAAATTCTAATAGAATATCTGGTTAGAACTGCTAATTTAACTAAAGAGATAGGAAGTGGATTCATATCATATAACCTAATGGCATGAGGACCTAAGTTAGGAGCCCTTAATATAGTTATATTCCATGAGCTGAATATAAGTGAAAAAGATCTCAACTATAAGCATAATTTTAGAATAGTTTATTTTTTTCCACAAAGAAGGAGATACTTAGGGGTTTGATTTTGAAATTTAAGTAATACATTTGGTAACCAAAAAGTATCATCTGGAAAAAATGTGTTAAGAAAAATGTCTGAGTTTTGTTGACTTTTTTAGGTATACAAGAAAAAGCAAACCTAGACATGTGCCTTATACTTCATTGTTCCAAAATAACGTGGAATGTTTCTCTGAGGGAACAGAGTATATTCATAGCAGGTGCAAGTCTCACACCACAAACATAAATATTCAAGAAATGTATTTTATTTTTTTATAATTCTGTATAATTTTCCTTTTAAGTCCCCTACTGAAAGAGTGGAGAGGAAAATATTTAACCAAAGCTAATTTCAATTCCCTCCCCTATCCCTGGGATTGTGCATAATTTCTAATATATTGCATAATGGCAAGAATTTCATAGTTAATATCTGGTCTTTCTATGCCGTCAGTCTCAGTTGACAACCACTAAAGACTTGTCATCCCATCTGATCATCCTTCCTTTGTCCATTCCAGGGTCTCCACTCCATATCATGTTAAAATGTGAATAGTTCCTTTATTTTTAGCAGCATTCCTTGCTGGCATTCACTTCATCTGCTTCCACACCACAACAGAACATGAGAGTACCTCTGTGGATGTCACATGACATCTAAGTCAATGCCACTCTTTAGTTTATTTGGCTTCATTCATGCTATATGGATGCAAGTGAGAACCAAGTAAACTCAGTTCTAGACCTATCATACCTATATTCCTAGATTGGGGCTTGGCTACTTTTCTAAGGTCTATTAAGAAACAGAAGTGTTCAACTTTGTTTTTTCCTCTTAGATTACACAGTCCTCACTGGTTTTCTACTGTTCCATTCCACTTGTGGCTCATTCCACTTGAGGCTCAAACACTTTTTCTTTTTGTCTTTTTTTTTAATTTTTATTTATTTTTGAGAGACAGAGCACAAGTTGGGGAGACTTGAACACAGAAAGAGAGGGAGACACAGAATCTGAGGCAGGCTCCAGGTTCTGTGCTGACAGCAGAGAGCCTGACGTGGGGCTTGAACTCACAAATCATGAGATCATGACCTGAGCCAAAGCCAGATGCTTAACCAACTGATCCACCCAGATGCCCCTCAAACCCTTTTTTAAAACTGCTCTACCTCATCTAAACTCTCCATTTCCGTTTTGACAATTTTTGTCTTCCATTCTGATCTAGTCTGAGGATAGCACACCCTGGTTTTTATACTGTAGATTTTCTCCTTATTTTTATTTTCCAAGATGTGAGTTCTTTGTATTTCCCTCTAAGTACCAAACCTTGGAAAAACTAAGGCAGTATTTGACCATGGAATTCTCTTAGCTACATTAACCTTTCTCTGAGGGGGGAAAGGGTCAAATCAGTCAAGAAAACACAGGGAGAAATTACGGATTAATATTTTGAAATTGCGCCTTGCTCTGTAGTAATAATACAGAATTAATAAAATCTTTTCAAACGAGCTTTAAGTGATCTTAATTTTTCCCCAAAATTCTGTGAAGAATTGTTAGAAATCTATAAATATAAACTGCAGGTTCTGCTTTTGGGGGGAGGGTTATAAGAGTAGGGGAGTATAGACTGATAGAAAACAAGAAATGATATGGTATAATATTATGCTAATTTTAATTAAAAAATTAAGACCAGGGGAAAAACACAAGTAAGTATATTAGGTTATCTGTGCTATATCTAATAGATAATTGATAACATTGTGTCTTTGTGTTATGTAATAAGCTATATGTAAACATCAGGCTGTTTAGGGAGAATAAGAAGTATTGGCTTTGATAAGTCTCTGGTATAAAGTCTGGTATGAAAGCTATATTCTAGTATTGGAGTTATAGTAATGAAATATTAATGGTCACATTCTTAAGTGATTAACATGTGTGCTAATTAATGGGAAATAAGATAATACTCTTTTTGGATGGCCAAATGCATGAACTTAGATGTAAACTATGTTATTATGATATCATTGAGTATATCAAACTCAGTCAAGACATGTGTCAAAATATTATTCCCTTACAGTCTAATCCCCACGTTTTTCCTCATTTCTCTTTTTCCAGTCTTTCCAAGATAAAGTCCTTTTAACCCTAGAGACTTACTGAATATGGTTACTCTGTTTTGAATTCTTCTCACAATCTGTATTTTTTTTCCTACAGAGTTGACACCTAAACATTATTCTGATTTTAGCCCAATTATTACTTCTAGAAAATCTTCATGTTCTGCCAAGGGAGAGTTCAGAACTCGTTAGCACTGCTCTCCTAAGAGTGAAATATAATATTTACTCATGTTTTTCCCTCTTCCTAGACTAAAATCCTTAAGAAGCTATGACAATATGCAAGAGAAACTTTGACATATTTCAATATATCTCATGTTTTAAGAATCTAATCCATGAAGTTTTTAGTCACCTTTTAATAGTGTAACTTATAATAATGTAACTTTTAATGTAATTTTCAATAATGTAACTTATCTGGTTAGAATCCTCTTTTTGGCTGTCTGCTACTCTTAAGAATGAAATCCAAAAGCCATTTCTGAGCTGCAAGGACTCAGAGGTTTCTGCTTACAATTTGAACCTTGTCTTTTATCATTATACCGCAACTCACTACACTATGATCTCTTTCTGTAGTTTCTTTTTTAGAGTCTTTGTACTAGATACTTCTTTTGCCTTGATCATTCCGACCTTAGAATTTCCCTATGGTTGACTCTCTTGGATCCCCAGAGAAAACTTTATCATTCCAACAAAAGTTGGATTCCTCCACTCATTGTGGTCAATTATTAAACCACCACATCAGTTTATTTTCTTCAAACCAGTTACTAATGGCCATTATTTTAAGAATTTTAATGCTTATTTGCTATTTATTTCCACTACTATAAACTCCACAGAACAGTATTTGTTTTCTTTACTCAATTATCTTTTAAAGACTTATTAAGTAATAAGGTAAATAGTCTTTCCATTTTCAGATGCAGTTGTCATTTCTTCTGTGGTTCATTCTTTTATGTAGATCCAGATTTTGATTTGGAATTACTTTTCCCCCACCATCCCTTTAATATTTCTGCAAGCACAGCTTTATTAGCAAGTAAGTCTTTCTGCACTTTTGTATCTGAAAAAAGTATATCATTCCTTTGTTTTTTTGAAAGGTAATTTTGTTGGGTTTCTCTCATTAATTTCAAGATGTTACTTTCTGTATGTATCCTCAGCATGGGCAATGTCACTCTCAAGAAAATGACAGTTCATGGTGGAGGAGAGGGAAAAATCATATGACAGTGGCTTGTGTTCTTCAAAAGAGCCACACTATATACAGTGCTGAACAGATACCTGTATGTATATCTGTGTATATTAAACAGACATACAGTATATCTGTGGTGTTGAGATTTGATCAGTCAGGAGTGATTAGGAAAAAAAAAGTATTTAAAAAGACTTCTGGGTGAGAGTAATAATGAAACCAGAGTTGAGGAATACTGCTCTATTGTCTTCTCTTGCATTGTTTTGATGAGAAATCTGCTAATAATCCCTATAATCTTTCCTCCCCTTCTCATAATGCTTCAGAACAATACGACTATGCTAAGACTTAAGATAGTTTTCTTCATATTTCTTTGTTTTGGATTTATTGTGATTCTTAAGTATGGATTTTTTAATCTTCATAAAATTGGGAAAAACAGGCATTATTACTTCAAATATTTTCTGCCCTCCCCCCTCTTTCAGGGACCCCAGTTACACATATGTACAGCAACTTGAAGTTATTCCACAGATTTTCTCTATTTTCTCTCTATTTCATTTTAGATAGGTTCTATAATTATCTTTTCAAGTTTACTGATCTTTTCTTCTACAATATTTAAGCTTCCATTCATCTCACCTGTGATAAAGATAGTTATACAAATATGTGTGTGTGTGCATGCATGCATTTGAGTAAAAAGAACAGAACCATAAAAACTACATGCCTTAATAATGTTAATATTCAAAGTCAGAAATTTATACATCCCTGCATATAGGCCAAAAATTCTATGGCTGACTATAATGTAGATGGCTACTTTAAGGAACAATGATTTAACTCATGAATTAATTATATACCTTCATTGTTGAGCCATACTACAATGGGATTCTACATTCTATTTTAAAGTGGGTTTAAAAATACTATGAGAATAATAAGGCCATCTTATTATAAACAATTCATTCATACTTATAGACACACCTATATAAGCAAATGATTGAAAGGTGATTTGATTTGAAATTTAAAAAATTATTGTGACCAAAATCTATTTGAGTGGAATAATTAAAATCAAAGCCAGTTTTAAAAGTTGGTAATGAAGATAAGAAAATTGTATCAATACTCCCTGGCTAAAAAATGAAACTACAGGGGTGTTTGGGTGACTCAGTTGGTTAACCATTGGACATACGGTTCGTGTGTTCAAGCCCCACATTGGACTGCATGCTGGCAATGTGGAGCTTGTTTGAGATTCCTTCTCTTTCCCTCTCTCTGCCTCTCTCTCCCTCTCTCTCTTTCTATCTCTCTCAAGATAAATAAATAAAGTTAAAAAAAAAAAAAAAAAGAATGCAACCACAGATGGGAACTTCCTATCATCTATAACAAAGAAGAACTGATGAGGTACATGCTATTGGTACATGCTGTTTGTCTTTAGAAAATTCCACTAAATATATGAATCTATGCATAAAGGTCATTACAAACCAAACAGATGATATCTTTAGAGTAGTTACATTTTCAAAGACAGCAAATATTCTCATGCACATGGCTATCACAACATTTCTACCTTGCTACTACTCTGTACTGTGGCCTCAGAAGTTGACTGTCAGGTGATTTGTCTCCATGGTGAAATAAAATATATAAGAAACTCCAATGTACGTTTGACATATCCCTTAGACCCAGAGATTTTTAAACTTACTTTTTTCTGTATGGAAGCACTTTTATTTAAAAATATATATTATTGTCAGTAATTTTTGTTTTGATGTAATTACATTTATATGATGTTCATGACACTAAAAGTATAGTGTCAGCACTCCGGATGGTGACTTACCACTTTTTTTTTTCCATGAAAGAGGAAACAGCTAATCTAAAATATATATTGAAAATTTCATATCTAAGTAAGGGAGAAATAGAACCATAAAAGTATCCTTAAAATTATAGGAATTTGCTTTGCTAGAAAATAATTGCTAGCTCCATTCTTTCCTAACCTGCATATAAATAATTCTTGTTGGTGGAGCTCTAAATAAATAAACACATGCTAGATCAATCATTGCACAGATGGTATATTGCATTTATTTTTTGACCAAAGTTTTACCAAGTTAAAAAGAGGGTAACAATGGACCAAAATAAACTAATTATGCCAGAACTCAGCCTATTTCTTCCACAGGATATTAGACTAAGAGCCTCGTGAAAGAAGAAGCTGTTCTGAATTTTGAGGGGATAGTTAACAGCTAATGGCTCTGCATTTTGAACTAGTAAATATCATTTGAACGTGAAATGGACTATACTTTAGAAACAACCTCTCTTATAATCATTCCTTTTATGTATATTTCTTTGAGAAGATGTATTTGCTTGGGATGCAAACTGAAAATAGAAGGTGTACTCCTCTTCACTTTAAAAGAGAGATTGTTACCAAGGCTCAAGCATGCATTTGATTTTTTAGTTAAATTCTTTCCACCACTTCTTTTGAGGAAATTGTTTTTATAGTAATTCATGTTGTTCTAATAAAATGACCTGTTAGAGTAGTTACATTACTACTGTTTTCAGGTGAGATTCTTGAGATTAGATTTCCAGGCTATTTAGCACTGAATAATTTCCAACTATAGTTCTAATCTGTTTAGACTTCTGAAGTCTTAAATTACCATCTAGGTATAAATGAGCAAACATTTCATTAAAAAATGAAGAGTTTTATGACAATACCTTTCCTTGGAAAATGGAGCCACCTGAGCTTTCCTAATAGCTGGTGACATCCATTAGTGGTTTTCTCTGAAATTGAAAACATTTTCCATCTGTTCATACACACTCATTACAAAGTAGTTAAGAGCCTGTGGGATCACAAAGGCACATTTTGGCAAATTACAAAATATCAAAATGAGTTATTGAAGAGGCAGCAATGACTATATAATAAGCTGCTCAAACTTGCAATTGTCTGGTTTTGTGTAAGAAAAGACATATGTATACTAAAGTCTATTTTAGCTTTTTTTTTTCTAATACATGGGACTCTTCCAATTGATGGTATTCATTTCTGTGCCTATGACCCAAATTCTTTCTTCTATGGGAATTTATATAATTTTGTGTATTATAAAAATAAAGACTTTCTTTTTCAGTCTTTATGGAAGTGCTATTTAATGGATTCTCTTCAGACGAATGGATTGATGCAGTGGAATTAAATAAAGGCAGTAAAGGATTCAGGTGAGCCCAAGAAGAAAATCTTGATTGTCAGTCTACTAAATAATGGAAAATCAGGGGATGCAAGTAATAGAGACTTTTCATTCAGATACCTTTGGGAAGAGACTACATGGCCATCTCTGCTGGATGCTAAAGACAGTCTCTTGCCAAATGGATGGGGAAATTTCCAGATGATTTTTGGTGAATGTTTTAGTGATCTCTTTTTCTGTCTTAATAAGGACATATTAGCTATGCACAAGTTGCTTACGTGTCACCTAGAAGCAGAGATCTAAAGGAATGTGATATATTGCAGCCAAAGTTCAGCCTAAGATGAAGAACAGATCAGAGCAATAACGATCTCTATGAGACAAGAGAGGTTAGGCCTGAAATGGTGACAATAGGAGAACAGAAAATGGAGCAGGGGACAAAATGAAAAATATGGCTTCTATAAAGAAAACCTTATTTGGTTCGTAGTTTTCCCATGACTTATCTGCAAATGTCTACATAGGTATAACCATAGAGATTTCCTCTATTATACGGTATTTTTGAAAAAATACGTATAGGGGCGCCTGGGTGGCTCAGTCGGTTAAGCGTCCGACTTCGGCTCAGGTCATGATCTCGTGGTCCGTGAGTTCGAGCCCCCCGTCAGGCTCTGTGCTGACTGCTCAGAGCCTGGACCCTGTTTCGGATTCTGTGTCTCTCTCTCTCTCTGACCCTCCCCCGTTCATGCTCTGTCTCTCTCTGTCTCAAAAATAAATAAACGTTAAAAAAAAAATTAAAAAAAAAAAGAAAAAATACGTATATAAATAATATTTATATTACGTAAAATGGATAATAAAAATTTGATAAATTATGTTATTTCAGATTCAATCTTCTTTTAGGCAATTTTGTCAATGCAACTTATTTTCATGAAATCATTCTAAACTGAGAGTCTATATTCATTTTATTTGTATTTCTTAAGAACTGAATAGGAACGAAGGAAGGAAGGACAAATGGAGGGAGGGAAGAAGGGAGGGAGGGAAGAAGAGAAGGGGGAGAAAAAAGCAAATCCTTATGCTTATGCATGAAATTCTAATACCATTATGTCTAGCATTCACTATTTAACATCATGCTCCAATAATTTTTTAGATGTTTTTAGGGATACAAATCAAAGTGAAACTGAAAGAAGAATGACAAAGGATTCTCAACAGTATTTCTCAGTGTTTGGTAGTCTTAAGCAATATGATTGCTTCAAATCCAAGCCTCATTCATTATAACAATCAAAGATTAGTTTTATCACTTTTGCATTTTTTTTCATTTGCCAGACAATTAGATTTTAATGCCCTTGAATATTATAGAATTAGTTCAAATTGTTGTTGGAGAGGTAATATTTCTGCCATCTCGAAAACAGAAAGGTAAAAAAATTAAAGATGTAAAAAGTCTCATTAGATGTAAACCAGGAGTGCCCATTCATGAAAGTGTAAATATTTTCTTGTTTCTTTCAAGATGGTTTTCCTTTTCTATATTAAACATTGAATATTTCCTTCTATTTTCTATACTGTTTCTTTTTTTTTCCTCTTCCAATATTTTATTTAAATTCAAGTTAGTGAACACATACTTTAGCATTCGTTTCAGTAGAATTTAGTGATCCGTCACTTACATATACCTTTCATTCATAATGCAGCATCTCATATATTTTTCTACCACCCTGTTTGTCATGCTACTCTGAACTAATAATAAAAGGAGAAAGTAAGAGAGAAACCACCTGACTGATCACTCATTAGATCTCATTACATGTCAGTCTTATCTGAATGGTACACTCTTGGAAGAAGGCTTCTTCTTCATTTATTTGAAAAGCACTGTGTGGATATTTGCTCTCCATACAACTGTGAATAGGAAGAGATATTTTCTGATGAAATCTGCTTTGAATATTTTCAGGAAGATTAACCTTTAAAAATTGAGGCTGTTTGTACTGAAATGTAATAAAATCATTAAACACAGGTAAGACTGCCGCTAGGCTGAAATGGAGATTTCAGCCCCAAATTCAATGCTGAACAGAATTCTGACCCAGTCTGTGGTAAATACCTTATGAATTTTTGTAATACTAATATCGACTCTTATCTGATGGAGTATAGCTCATTCTCACTCAAGATGGATACTACCAAGTGCTGTAAATTTGTATTTGGAGGCCATATTCCTTTGCATATTGTATATTAGAAGTGACTTCAAATTGAATTCAGTAGAAAAGTTGCAAAAATCAGTATAATCGTATAAATTCTGCCTTTATCAGCTGTGATGACAAATGCAGTCTGTATGCCAAAGGCTTAAATGAAATTGAGTTGAGCTTGATGGGAGTCAGGCAGGGGTCTAATAAGAATAAAGTAGCAAGCCCAAAAGAATTTCAAAGCACTTTTAAATCCACATTCTATTCACTTCTTGTTTGGTTTTCATCAGCATGTGCTAGAGAATTCTGAGCATATTTGCTACAGACAGATGCTAGTGTTGTTTGAGCTTATTGGAACAAGGAGCAGCAGGAGGTATGGATTAGGAGCTATTGATAAACAAGGGTGGGCTGAATGAGTTTTGAGCAGGCCAAAGACACATATTATAGATGTAGTGTTTTTAAGATGATTTTAAATCTGTACTATATATATATGACATTATTAAACAAAAGGGAGTAAATATTAAAAAATAATTAAAGCAAATGGCATACTTGTTAAAGTATACATACAAGCTGAAGATTTCTGATCTTGGACATGCTTTGGTTGATACTGCATAAATGTACCTTAAAATAATGTTATTTTTCTATAACAAAGTAGGTCTCCTTAAATAAAAACTAGATATCTTTAGCATTTATTACTCAAACACCCAAGCTTTCTTTTCAATATTCTTCAAGGAATAGTGAGAACAATCCTAAAGTGCAGAGAAACAGATTCATAGATACAAACAGCTCTTATTAAACATCAACAATAAATATTTATTCTCATAGCATACATTTGAGAAGATAATGTATAAAATGCTTTGAATTTATGGTTAAAAGACTCGGTTTCAAGCCTAAGGTTTATTACTTACTAATTATGGAAATTCAGAGAAGTAAACTAACTCTTAATTCAAATTTTGGCATTATAATAGTTATCACATACAGTGGTTGTGAAATGATAGCATCACCAATTATTGCTTAAGTCACTAGTAATTGTTTCATTCAAAAATTATGAAATAATTTTTCCTTATATTTTACCTTATAAAATTAGTATAAATAAAATATTTGTGATTGAACATAGATTTGCTTATCTGAATTTTTTCTTACATTAGATAAAAAATAAAATATTATTATTAAGAAAAACTTTAAAAACCTATTGTTTGTGTGACATAGCAAAGAACAGAATTTAGGCATGATCTTTTATAGCCACGGAAAGCATATGATCACTTTAAGGAAAGCAGAAAGCTATTTTGTAGCAATAACATCAGGAAAATGAAAGTTATTAATGAAATAGAAGAAAAGTGTCAACCATTAAGGAAAAGAAACATACTCTTGTCTAATGAAAAGAACAAAAGTGATCAAAGTGACAAACCCTATTTTAACAATAACCAAAATAAAGGTGCTTGGGTGGCTCAGTCAGTTAAGAGTCAAACTTTGGCTTGGGTCATGATCTCATGGTTGGTGAGTTGGGGCCCACATCAGGTTCTCTACAGTCAGTTCAGAACCTTCTTCAGATCTTCTGGCTCCCTTTCTCTCTGCCCCTCCCCTCCCTCAAAAATAAATAAACATTAAAATTTTTTTTTAAATAAAAATAACCAAAATAGAGGACCACAGATTTTGGTCATCATCTCTATTTGACTGTTTATACTTGTGATGAAATGGTGACATCAAAGCTACCTCAAAAAATTTTTTCTAATAAGAATTTTGTTGAATTTTTTCACATCAGTAATAATACTTACAAATATTACTACACATGCATGAATGTAGGCATTAAGTAAATAAAAACCCTTATTCTTTGGAAGCCTACTTTCATATAATAATTCCTTTAAACAAATATATTGCATACAACTCTATGCAACATGTTAGCTAATATAATTATCGAGAAAGTAGAAAAAGTTATAAAAATTAAGTCAATTAACAAATAATTTGCTAATTCTCCTTGTGTTAATATTAAGAATATTTGAATAAAGGTAAATTCATTGCATGCTTTAGAGAAGATACTGAGCCCATAGACCAAAAGGCTGAAGAGATGTTTATAAAAGGAAATAGACTATATTATACTTTTGCAACATGAAAAAGTAATTTTGAAAAAAATTTAGGTCTCTTGGTCTTTGCTAACCAAAAATATAGAATTATCTATCTGTTGCTTTTATTTTTTTTTTATTTTTTATAAGTTTTGTTTTAATGTTTATTTACCTTTGAGACAGAGAGAGACAGAGCACAAGTGGGGGAGGGGCAGAGAGAGAGGGAGACACAGAATCCGAAGCAGGCTCCAGGCTCCAAGCTGTCAGCACAGAGCCTGATACAGGGCTTGAAATCACGAGCCATGAGATCATGACCTGAGCCGAAGTCAGAGGCTCAACCGACTGAGCCACCCAGGCGCCCCAACTATCTGCTGCATTTAAAAAGAATATTTTACATAAGAGTGAAACCATATGGTATCTGTCTTTCTCTATATGGCTTATTTCACTGGATCCTGAGAAACTTAACAGAAACCCATGGGGGAGGGGAAGGAAAAAAAAAAAAAAGAGGTTAGAGTGGGAGAGAGCCAAAGCATATGAGACTGTTAAAAACTGAGAACAAACTGAGGGTTGATGGGGGTTGGGAGGGAGGGGAGGGTGGGGGATGGGTATTGAGGAGGGCACCTTTTGGGATGAGCACTGGGTGTTGTATAGAAACCAATTTGACAATACATTTCATATACTGGAAAAAATAAAAATAAAAGGAAAAGAAAAAAATAAAAATAAAAAGAATATTTTAAATATGTATGCATAACAAAACAAATTTGATATTAGTGAATATAAGTATCAAGTGTTGAGATATAATAATTTAAAAAAAAAGAACAAAGATTCTGAGTTTAGCAGATTTGATTCCATTCTTGGTTTTACTACTATTAAAGAAAAAGTTATTCTGACACTTGTTAAAATGGTAACAAAGACTATTCTAGACCACTGTGATAGGTTTCAGTACTATGGCAATAGGGATAAGAAATAGAGCTCAACTCCAACTATAACAAAGAAAAGAAAACATAGCTAAGGAGCAGGTTGAAGGGGGTGGTTTGTGGATGGAAAATTAACAAGGGGAGACATCAAGCATACGGGGAATTCTCACTAAACTGATTTAGGATTTGTCTGAAGTCAGACCAACAATAATTACATCAAAGCCAAAGGATGAAGAATTTAACCAGTTATCAAGGGTGAGGGAGTCTCTTTAATTGGCTTAGCAGGATTCTTGCTAAAACACTGGGCTATTCAGGCCCAGCAGGACAGGGGCCATGATGGTCCAGGCTTACAGAAGAGGGCTCATAGGGGCCTGAGTAAAGTTTGATCAAAGAGAATCTTGGGGGAGAAAAGGAGTTAAGGTGGTAGAGTAGTAAGGAGACCCTATGCTTGCCTCATTCCTCAAACACAGCTAGGTAAATATCACATCATTCACAGGGTGCCTGGGTGGCTCAGTCAGTTAAGCATCCGACTTTGGCTCAGGTCATGATCTCATGGTGGTTCATGAGTTCGAGCCCCGTGTCAGGCTCTGTGCTGACAGCTGGGAGCCTGGAACCTGCTTCGGATTCTGTGTCTCCCTCTCTCTCTGCCCCTCCCCCATTCACACTCTGTCTCTCTCTGCCTCTCAAAAATAAAGAAATGTAATAAAAAATTTAAATATCACATCATTCAGAACACTAATGAATCGATCTGAAGACTGAGAAAAAGACTTCACAAGTAGAGGGAGAAAAGAGGCCACGTGATGGAAGATAGGAGGTGCAGAGATGTGATTTGGAGGAGAAAAGAATTGGGGGTGCTGTGGAGGGAAAGGGACCACGATCACAGAGAGATGTCAGGGAGGGAGAGAGAGACAGAAAGCAGCACACAGGGCATTGCACATGAAAAACACTTCCCCAAAACCATTGACTTGGAAAACAAGAGGGGTTGATAACTGTAAGTTTTTACAAGCAGCAGTGAAACTCAAAGTCTGAAGTTTTAGAGGTCTGTGCCATCACTAGGGTGGAGCCCAGAGGTGTAGTGGTGCTCCAATGGAGAAGGAAGGCAGAGGCCTAGGAGCAGACTACATGGTCTGAGGATGCCCTTGGTCACACTGGGAGACACAGTTCTCCTTCTTCGAGGGCATTTGGGAGAGGTGGCACTGTCTCACAAGGGAATAAAGATCCAGAAGGCACCATTAAGCTACCCTATTTATTAGCACAGGAGCAGAAGCACCTGCTGACTGCAGCTAACCTGGACACAGGCTCTTTACTGTGCTTTACCATGAACTCCAAGCCCCTGCACGTTCACACAACTGACCTTCCAGGACAAAAGAGCACAAACCACAGTGGGGCAAGACCCCCTCCCCCCGAGGATCAGCATGAGTCCGTGCCATGTTGGGTCCCTAAAATTTGGAGTTTTGATACCCAGTCAGTGCATCCAAAATAAAACAGAGGAGCACTGTGCCATCAGGCGGGCAGATGGCTTGGACACACAAAAGGTGAAGCCAGGGATCTGAGGGATGCCTGGGATACACAAGGGAAGATAGTTCACTTTTTTGTTCAGGCTTCCTGAACAGTGGAAGGTGTGAACTCCCCTCACTGGGGATGAGAGCAGGCAGATGCCATCCCCCCCACCCCCATCAGCACAGACGGACTTCAGTGAGCAGCACAATGCACACAGTAGAGGCTTGAGCTCCCTACACCAAACCCCACCCTCCTACACTCTGAAGGTGGTTTTTAATTAGGGCAAATGTGCCTGAGAGTCAGAGCAGCAGTGCACCCCTCCCTGTAAGACCAGCACAAACCCCCCACACCCACCAAGTCTACTGACCGTAGAGTGTTGCAGCTTCAGCTCTAGGGGAAACAGGATCAAGCCTCAAACTCTGCAGAGACTGATGTGATGTAAAGAGCAGCCAAAATACAACAACAGAGTACACACAGCATACACCAGAAACACTTCCTGAAGCACGAGGCCCTGAACAGTATATGATCTTTTCTTAATATAGCCATTACTCTCAGGAGCAAGAAACATAATTGGCTTTCCTAACACAGAGAAGAAGATAGAGACTTAGATAAAAATGCCAAGACAGAGGAATTCATCCCAAAAGAAAGAACAGGAGGAGGCCATGGCCAAGGATCTGATCAAAACATATATAAGTAATATGCCTAATCTAGAATTTAAAACAACAATCATAAGGATACTAGCTGAGCTTGAGAAAAGTATACTAGACACCAGGCAATCCCTTACCACAAAGATAAAAGACTTTAAAACCAGTGAGGATGAAATAAATAATCCTATAACCAAGATTCAAAACCAACTGTATGTAATGAACAAAAGGATGAAAGAATTAGAGGAATGATTAGGTGATATAGAAGATAAAAATATGGAAAATAATGAAGCTAAAAAGCAGAGGGAAAGAAAAATATTGGATCACAAATGTACGCTTAGGGAACTCAGCAACTCCATATAGCAAAATAACATTTGTAACATAGGAGTCCCAGAAGAAGAAGAGAGGGAAAGGGGCAGAAGGTTTATGTGAGCAAATTATAGCTGAAAACTTCACTGATCTGGGGAAGGAAACAGACATTGATATCCAGGAGGCATAGAGAACTCTCATCAAAATTAATAAAAGCAGGCCAACACCAAGATATAGGATAGTAAAATTTGTAAAACACAGACATAAGAAAAGAATCTTAAAAGCAGCAAGGGAAACAAAAATCCTAACCTACAGCAGATCTCTCCACAGAAATTTGACTGGCAGGCCAGAAGGGGGTGGCATGATACATTCAAAGTGCTGAATGGGAAAAATATGCAGCCAGGAATACTTTATCCAGCAATACTGTCATTCAGAATAGAAGAATAGATAATGAGTTTCAGGGACAAACAAAAATAAAGGAGTTTGTGACCACTAAAGACCTGCAAGAATTTTTAAAAACTTTTTTTAATGTTTATTTATTTTTGAGAGACAGAAAGAGAGACAGAGTGCAAGCTGAGGAGGGGCAGAGAGAGAGGGAGACACAGAATCCAAAGCAGTCTCCAGGCTCTTGACTGTCAGCACAGAGCCTGATGTGGGGCTCAAACTCATGCCATGAGATCATGACCTGAGCCAAAGTCGGATGCCTAACTGACTGAGCCACCCAGGTTCCTGTAGACCTGCAAGAAATACTAAAGGGAACTCTTTCAGTGGAAAAGAAAGACCGTAAGCAATATAGAAAGGAGTAGAGAAAATCTCCAGGAAAAATTGATTTTACAGGTAATAAAATGCACTAAATTCCTATCAATAATCATTCTGAAAGCAAATGGGCTAAATGATCCAATCAAAAGGCATAGGGTATCAGAATGGATTAACAAAACAAAACAAAACAAGACCCATCTATTTACTGTCTATAAGAGACTTATTTTAGATGTAAAGACACATTCAGATTGAAAGTAAAAGGATGGAGAACGATTTATCATGCTAGTGGTCATCAAAAGAAAGCTGGACTAGCCATACTTAAATCAGACGAACTAGATTTTAAACCAAAGACTGTAACAAGAGATGAAATGAGCACTATATCATAGTGAAGGGATCTATCCAACAAGAAAATCTAACAATTGAAAATATTGATGCCCCCAACTGGAAACACCTAAATATACAAAACAATAAATAATAAACATAAGGAAACTCATTAGTAATAATGTAATAATAGTAGGGGACAGTAACACTCCACTTCCAGCAATGGACAGATCATCTAAACAGAAAATCAACAAAAAACAATGGCTTTGAATGACACACTGAACTATATGAACTAAAGAGATATATTCAGAACATTTTATCCTAACGCAGCAGAATACACATTCTTCTTGAGTGTGCATGGAACATTTTCCAGAATAGATTACATACTGGGTAACAAATGAGCTTTAACAAGTACTAAAAGATTGAGTACATGTCATGCATATTTTCAGATCATAATGCCTTGAAACTTGAAGTCAACCACAAGAAAAAACTTGGAAAGACCACAAATACATGGAAGTTAAAGAACATCTTACTAAAGAATGAATGGGTTAACCAGAAAATCAAAGAAGAAATTTAAAAAATACATAGAAGCAAATGAGAATGAAAACACAACAGTTAAAAATCTTTGGGATGCAGGAAAAACAGTCCTAAGTGGAAAGTATATAGCAATAAAGGTCTACCACAGGAAGAAGAAAAGCCTCAATTACACAACCTAACCTAGAGGAGCTAGAAAAGGAACAGCAAATAAAACCTAAGGCCAACCGAAGGGAAATCATAAAGATTAGAACAAATATAAATGATAGAGAAACAAACAAAAAAACCACAGTAGGATAGGTCAACAAAACTAAGAGATGGTTCTTTGAAATAATTAATAAAATTGATAAACTCCTAGCCAGACTTATCAAAAAGAAAAGAAAAAGTATGCAAATAAATAAAATCGTGAATGAAAGAGTAGAGATCACAACCAACACCACAGAAATACAAACATTTATAAGAGAATATTATGAAAAATTATACACCAATAAACTGAGCAATCTGGAAGACATGGATAAGTGCCTAGAAACATACAAAGTGCCAAAACTGAAACAGGAAGAAATAGAAAATTTGAACAGATCCATAACCAGCAAAGAGATTGAATCAGTAATCAAAAATCTCCCAACAAACAAAAGTCCAGGGCCAGATGGTTCCCAGGGGAATTTTACCAAACATTTAAAGACAAGTTAATACCTATTCTTCTCAAACCATAACAAAAAATAGAAATGGAAGGAAACTTCCAAATTCATTCTGCGAAATCAGCAGTACATTGATTCCAAAATCAAAGACCTCACTAAAAAGGAGAACTGCAGGCCAATACCACTGATGAACATGGATGCAAAAATTCTCAACAAGATAATAGAAAATTTAATCCAACAGCACATTAAAAGAATGATTCACCAGGATCAAGTGGAATTTATTCCTGGGTTGCAAGGGTGGTTCAATATTTGCAAATCAATCATGATACACCACATTAATAAATGAAAGGATAAATCCATATGATGCTCTCAATAGATGCAGAAAAAGCATTTGACAAAATAAAGTATTTTGATAAAAACTCTCAACAGAGTAGGGATGGAGAACATACCTCGACATCATAAAGACCATATATGAAACACCTACAGCAAATATCATCCTAAATCGAGAAAAACTGAGAGTTTTTCTTCTACAGTCATGAATAAAACAGGGATGTCCACTCTCACCATTGTCATTTAACATAGTTCTAGAAGTTCTAGCCTCAGCAATCAGACAACAAAAAGAAATAAAAGGCATAAAAATTGTCAAGGAAGAAGTCAAACTCTTCACAGACAACATGATACTGAATGTAGAAAACCTGAAAAACTCCACCAAAAAAAATTCAAGAACTGATACACAAATTCAGCAAAGTCACAGGATATAAAATCAATGTACAAAAATCTGCTGCATTTCGATTCACTAATAGTGATGAAGCAGAAACAGAAATTCCAGAATGGATCCCATTTACAGTTGTACCAAAAACCATAAGATAACTAGGAATAAACCTAACCAAAGAAGTAAAAGATCTATATTCTGAAAACAATAGAACACTTATGAAGGAATTTGAAGATAACACAAAGAAATAGAAAGATATTCCATGCTTATGGATTAGAAGAAAAAACATTGTTAAAATGTCCATACTACCCAAAGCAATCTATATATTTTTTTAATGTTTATTTATTTGTTTTGAGAGAGAGAATGAACAGAGGAGGGGCAGAGAGAGAGAGAGGTAGAGAAACAATGCCAAGCAGGCTTTGCACTGTCAATGCAGACCTCAATGTGGGGCTCCATCTCACAAACTGAGATAATGACCTGAGCTGAAATCAAGAGTCAGTCGCTTACCCAACTGACCACCCAGGTGCCCCATCAATCTACACTTTTTATGAAATCCCTATCAAAATACCACCAGAATTTTTCATAGACCTAGAACAAACAATTCTAAAATCTGTATGGAACCACAAAAGACCTTGAATATCCCAAGCAATCTTGAAAAAGAAAAGCAAAGCTGGAGGCATCACAATTCTGGACTTCAAGGTATATTACAAAGCTGTAGTCATTGAGACAGTATAGTAATAACACAAAAACAGACACATAGATCAATGGAACAGAGTAGAACCCACATCTATATGGTCAACTAATCTTCAACAAATCAGGAGAGATTATCCAGTGGAAAAAAGACAGTGTCTTCCACAAATGGTATTGGAAAAACTGGACAGCAATATGCAGAAAAATGAAACTGGACCACTTTCTTTAACCACACACAAAAATAAATTCAAAATGAATGAAAGACCTAAATGGGAGACCTGAAACCCTCAAGAACCTAGAGAATAACACAGGCAACAACTTCTTTGACATTGGCAGTAGCAACTTCTTACTAGATATGTCTCCAGAAGCAAAGGAATCAAAGCAAAAATGAACGACCGGGACTTCAAGATAAAAAAGCTTCTGAACAAGGAAAGAAACAAGAAAACTAGAAGACAGCCTACAGAATGGGAGAAGATATTTGCAAATAGCACATCTGATAAGAGGTTAATAACCAAAATCTATAAATAACTTATGAAACTCAACATCCAAAAAAAATAATAATCCACTTAAGAAATGGTAAGAAGACATGAATACACATTTTTCAAAGAAGACACCCAGATGGCTAACAGACATGAAAAGATGCTCAACACCACTCATCATCAGGGAAATACAAATCAAAACCACAATGAGATACCATCTCACACATTTCAGAATGGCTAAAATTAACAACACAGGAAACAACAGATGTTGGCAAGAATGTGGAGAAAGAGAAAACTTCTTACACTGTTGGTGAGAATGCAAACTGGTGCAGCCACTGTGGAAAGCAATATAGATGTTCCTCAAAAGGTAAAAATAGACCTACCCTGCAATTCAGCAATTGTATTACTAGGTATTTATCCAAAGGATACAAAAACACTGGTCTGAAGGGACACATGCACCCTGATGTTTATAGCAGCATTATCATCAATAGCTGAATTATGGAAAGAGCCCAAATGTCCATTGACGGATGAATGGATGAAGAATAAATATTATGTATATGTTATGTGTGTGTGTGTGTATATATATGTTATACACACACACACACACACACACACACACACACAGACACACTCAGCCATCAAAAAGAATTGAATCTTGCCATTTGTAATGATTTGGATGAAGCTAGAGTGTAGTATGCTAAGCAAAATAAGTCAAAGAAAGACAAATACTGTATGATTTCACTCAAATGTGGACTTCAAGAAACAAATGAACATAAGGTAAGTGAAAAAGAGAAAAAAAATAGGTAGGCAAACCATAAGAGACTCTTAACTATAGAGAACCAATGGAGGGTTGCTGCAGGGGAGGTGGGTGAGGGACAGGCTAAATGGGTGATGAGTATTAAGGAGGGCACTTGCTATGAGCAGTGGGTGTTATATGAAAGTAATGAATCACTAAATTCTATTCCTGAAACCAATATTACACTTTATGTTAACGAACTTGAATAGTAAATTAAAATTTGAGACCAACAAACAAAAATAGAATCTTTTTCACCACTTATCAGCTGTGAAGTCTTGTTAATTTACCAAAAATTGTAATCCTCAAATTTCACAGCAGCAAAACTAGGGTAATATCAATCATGAAGTTTTTATAAGGTAAAGTTTCTTTGGTACTTCTGTTAGCATGCTGGTGTGGATAAACATATGGCTTTCACACTCCTGAATTCCTTGGGTTTTTAGGCTGAATTTCAATCAAGAGAAGTGAAATTCTTCTGACCACAGGCCTATTCTTCCATACGATTTTCAATGAAACACTTTCAGCCCCCCGGCTTTAGCGTTTACAGTTGTTAGTATTTTCTCAGATAGAAACCCAACACAATATTTTAAACTCCAGAGGCTTAGCACAGCTCCCTGTTGCCCAAAGGTAAAGGCAACACTTAGTTTCCTACCAGATGAGAAAAGATAACAAGATTATATTAGCAAAACAGTTTTTTTCTCTACTCCCTCCAGGCATTATATTTCATCTCATCTTCCAAGTTTATAAATGATTTGAAATACTCAGTGAAGATGAAGGAAGTACAATATTAGGGAACAAGCAAAACTTGTCTTACTTGACCAATATCAAGGCTTAATAAAGTAGGAATAAACAGGAAGGTGGTAAGTACAATCCTTCTGTTTGGCCTCCTGGTCACTGTTCATAGCAACTATTAAAGTCCTCTTCTTCAACAGAGAGGAATTAGTGTTAAAGAACACTAAATACGTGTGTGTGCTTTTATCCAGACATAATCTATTACATTTTATCATTTGTTCTCATTACAGAGGCTGAGCTGGATATTTTGAAGATGATTTTACAGAGTGTAAAATGAGAACAAGTAAGTCTCAAGGCATTCTGTTTTTTAAGGGTAAAACTCTATATTATTTTCTCTTTAGAGTATTATTTTACTCCATATTATTCTTTATTCTTACACAGTAGTGGGAAAAATTAATTTTATTTAAATAGACTTATCTAGCACTCAAAAAAATTATGACATATTGCAAATGAGAGACAGTATTTATCCATGAGAAAGCAAAACTCTGGAAATCCTGTGTTCCTTAATTTTATGTATCTAAATTTTTCTTGTCTGAAACAATTTTGGCCATACAAGCAACTGCAAGTCAAATGATGGTTTTCTGAGTTTGAATGTCATTTTTAATCTGTAAGCTATTTTTATCTAAAAGTGGAGAAATTTATAATGCAAGTTTTCAACAAAAATCTCTTCAACATTCTCTGTTAGGTTAGGAAGGAGGAAGATTCACATAAATAGAAAAATCTTGAAAGTCCTTTCCAGATCCCATTTTTTAGGTTCAGCAAAAATGCTACCTCTTCTGAATTTCCAATGCACTATTCACAATTCAACTACTTTTTTTTCAAATATTGATTCTCTTTTTATTGAAATATTTATGAGCGATAATAACATGGGAACATTAGTACTCAATGAATATTTACTATGTTCTAGTCACAGTATTTGGTGTTTTGCTTATGGCATTCATTTGTTCCCAACTCTCTATATGATAGGTAATATTATTTTTATCTTAAAGATGTGAAAATTTCAGCTTACTGCAGATAGGAAACTTACCCAATGCTGCATAGCAGCCAGGTGGCAAAGTCAAGATTTTAACTCATTGGGTTACTCCTGAGCTCTCTCTTTCCATTATGTAAAACCTGAAACAACCTTTGTAGCTCTAACTCTATTGTGGATCAAGCTTCAGCTGACCAAATCATTAACTCTCTGAGAAAACAACTTACAGATTTACCTTGAAAAGTTTGTTATGTTTCCTTTTGTTTTGTTTTTATTTATTTTTTTTCTGGAGGGGTTAACTATTAAATGAAACAAGTAAATTGCTTCAGGCAGAAAAGAAAAGAAACTGATATCTTTGATATCTTGTTTCCAGGATCAAAATAAAAGCCCACACTCTCCTTTTGTTGAAATGTGTTTCAGTCCAGCTTTCTAGTTCAAAAATAAAAGAATAATAAATGTCTTGGATACAATTCTAACCTAAGGTGGTCATTCTAGCCTAAATAGGACTTTGGGTCTTACCTGTGCCCTGAGAAAGGGATCTGAAATTTCTGATGAATGGTTATAATACCTGCAATGATGCCCAGTTAGCAGATTATTGATGATTTCCAAAGAAAACAATTGCAGAACAGAGAAAGTAATGCTTCCAAAAAAATGATTTATATGACCTACATATAGCAGCAAATACCACACATGTTCCATGAAAGGCTAAGATTCAAATGTGTGTTCTATGAAAAGTGTTTGTTTTAGTCAACTCTGTATGCCTAGCATTCCAGCAGCCTCCCAGTAAACATTTCTGTAATAAATGGTTTATTATTCATTTGCAAAAGCAGTTTAAGGATGCAAGTGTTGGGAGAGAAAAAGGGCACTATATTTTGTTTCTAGTCTCAACTGTCAATTGTATGGTAGTCAGATTTTATTCTAAAATGTTATTTTAATAGTCTTAGAAGCAATGAAACTAAGGTCATCACAAATTGTGTAAATCAGTCTATTAAGGATATATGGGCATTTAGGGTTTCTGGGCTCTCTGCTGGAGGCACTCCAAAATAGACCTGAGAATTAGTGGCACGACACACTAGAAGATCTGAAGTTCAGGGATCATATCTTATTCTGCATTGTATTTCTAGCCCCTTCCACCTTGACTGGGAGCAGTCTGAAATACAAAACTTTGGTTCAGAAAAAATGGAGAAGGTCAGTGGAAGAGAGGTCTGAGCTTAGCATCAAGCCTTGACAGAAAAACAGCTCCTGTTTCAGTTCCTAGGAGAACATGATGGAAACTTCTCACAGAAAAAAAAAGTAAGCCTGAAAGAGCAAGGTTACCCTGTGAGACTAAAAGAACATGAATCAGATAGGCTTTCTAACAGTACCTAAAAAGGAATAGTGTTCTTTCTATTTGGGGCTGAAGAATTTTTACTAATAGCTATTATAGAAGGCCTATTATGTACCCGGTGCTCTGTATCCATTATTTCTAATCTACCAGCCACCTTCCAAGGTTACATCTCCTTTTTTTCATAAGAAGAAACTAAAACCCAGTAGGTCAAGGAACTTGCTCATAGCCACACAGAGATGGGATTAGAAATCTTTGCCTGTGTGGTTTTAATGCCTTTGTGCTTTACATTATACCTTGATGCCTGTAAAATATGTAACACTTAGTAAAAGCAATCCTAGTGTATTGATTGCCTTGGATACTAGCAGGCACTTGCCCATTGCTGAAAGGGATCTTACAGACTGAGGTCTACTTAGATTTTTTTTTACATTGCCCTTTCATTCAATAAATACATTTTTGGGCATTTAATATCTATGATAGGCACATTTCCTTAAATAAGTTGCCCTTGATATTGAGACAGAAAAAGAGATTAGAAGGCATTCTGGCTTCCCAAGCAACTACTTGTGAAGGCTGGTGGAATTGGAACTTCAATGGAGAATTAAAAAAAAAAAAAAAAAGAAAAAAGAAAAAAAGACTTTAAGTTTCATTGACTTAAGTTGAGTACTTGATATTTTTTTTTAGGTCTGAGTTAGTCTGTGGCAATCAAAGGTTACATTAAATAGAATCATCAACTCTTTTTTCTTGATTCCCCCCCTTTTTTTACTCTACAAATTCTATTGCATAAATCTCACTGGGAAATATGAACAACCTCTAGGCTTTGAAAAATTCCATTCAAGTATGCAATAAAGAATGCAGTAAAGACCAATTGTAGATGCTATGGTTTAAAACACTACCAATGATGCATTAACTCAAATATGAGGAATGGTAATAAAAGGAAAAACAAGGACATTGTATTTTAAAATCTATTTTTAAAAAAGTACTGGAACCTAGTTGATTAGTTCTTGCAGTAAGAGTTAAAATAATTCAGGATTTTATTCTACTCTTTTCTGGATGACCGAAAATTTGTCTTAGATTTTATTTCTGTTCCTAATTTAGCTGCTTTTCTCCCAAGGACATCTAAGTAATGTGTAGGCATGGAAAAAAATAAGCGTATATCTTATTTAGCCATATAATTTAAGAAAATCAATTATTTAATAAAAATTACATGTAGTTTCATCCTTCTTCCAAAAAATAGCTCGCAAATTTGTAACAATACTAACATATAGGAGAAACAGAAATTAATTCTTTATTGCTGCTTGACTTCTTATCAGGAACAAAATTCAAATGTAAGTTATCTTAAAATATTGATGCAATCACATAGTAACCCTTTGAAATTGACTGAGACTTGAGTTTTAAGTTTATTCATGGGATAGTATAATATAGTCCATTATTTCCAGTGTTTCTCTAGACCACAGATAATCTTAACCATTAGGAAGATAAGTGAAGGAGTCCATCATCCATAAATCACTTGGAATGTTCAGAGTATACTGGGAATACATTGGCATGAACTGTGTCTTCTCATAGTGCTTTCCAACTAGAAAAGATACTCAGAGGAGAATCTCATTCATAAAGTTTTACTGTAATGACTGGCTTTGGGAATAAATAGTTCAACTTGTACTTGTCTCCTTGGCTATGAGACACTCCATTGAGGCTTTCTATGCCCTATTTATCACAAACATATCAAACTTTTCTGTGAAATAAACAAGTGCAGTCATACTCATATGAGATGTTTGAAGATGAGTAAAATACTCATAACCTTTGTTTTTCAAATATGGAATGATATATGTGTATATCAAAAATATCTTTAACTTGTTATCAGAAAACCAGTAAAGGAAAAAGCTGGTTAAAACAGTATTTTGAGAAACTAGGTATTTTGGAGAACTAGAAAACTAGATTAGATTCAAAATTGATTAATGTTTGAAGAAAATTAAAAATCAAATATTTAAAATTATTTTGTACTAGACAGAAATTATGTGGAAGTCTACTGGACAAAATCTAGGCCTTTAATCAATAATGACAGTAAGGTAAACAAAGTACTCTCAGGACTTTGAGGACTGTTCAGATAAACAGGAAAGTACATTCTTCACTTAGAGCAGGGTTTGTAGGCTCATAATCATCAGCTCGAAGAAACTGCTTCCAGCTCTATAAAAGAGGCATAAAATACCATTGTGACAGAAGATTTGAATGAAACTTGAAGGTAGCCATTATTGTGCCACCCCTATCTCAATGACTTTCTTTACATACTGACACTTTTTTAAAAAGCTAAGGGTCCAATAAATGAATGTATATCAGGAGTTTGTCACAAAATATTCTTCAAAAACATTTTTTATAAAAATTTTTTACATTTGAGGAAACCATGGGACCAACCTGAATGATCCAGAAGTCCTAAAAAAAAATTATATACTCATGAGTTTGTTAATTTTGTTGAGCATTTAAATATCACAGCAAGTGATTTTCAAATGAGGGAACATCTTATTAGATGTCATTTCTTCAAAAAATATATTTGGAGTGAAAAAATGTTTAAAATATCTGCTCTTGAAAATAACCAGAGAGGGGCGCCTGTGTGGCTTAGTTGGTTGAGTGTCCCATTTAGCTCAGGTCATGATCTCACCATTTGTGAGTTCCAGTGGGCATCTGGCTTGCTGCTGTGAGCACAGAAACTGCTTTGGATCCTCTGTACCCCCTCTCTCTGTCACTCACCTGCTCACACGGTCTCTCTCAAAAATAAACATTAAGAAAAAACCCAGATAGATTTGAATATGAAACTGAAACAATACATATCATTTAAATATCCTTTTGTATTATAAAGATAAGCAGAAAATTCAGTTAAAAAATAATGAGAAAAAATCAATGCATAGAGATTTAAGTACAGTTCAGAGAAGATGTACGATTTTACTCATATTCTTTATGTAGCTCATATAGTGCTTAACAACCATCTGTTTTGTGACAAAGTACACTTGTCACATACCAAAGAAGACACATTGGTTACTTTATCTTTCAGTTCCAATGCCACTACAAAGGCTCAGATTCGTTTACTCTAACCTGATGACCAGATGACATTTTGCTTATTATCTGTTCATATTCTGTTTGTAAATTTTTTAAAAAGCATATATGTGTGGGGGGGGGGGGCATGTGGGTTTGGGTGTGTGGGGATGTGTTTCCATTCCAAAATTTTTAAAAAACTACAATGGAAAATTTGAAATTCTGCCAATAAAACAAAAAATTATATAGATATGGACACCATAAGAAAGCTATTACTACTAAAACTATTAATAATACCAAAATACTCATAACAAAATATATTCCTATCTTCAACAATAAGCCAAATTCATCATTATGAGTGCTATTGTTCATGACACACAATTTGACAGTTTCAGTGAGAGACTGTTTTTTTTTTCATTCTCTATTGTTTTTTAAATATTTTTCCCCACTAAAGTTTTCTTCTCATGTCATCTACATATACTCTTCTTTTTGGAAACCTAGAAAAATGAGGAACATATTATATGTTTTAACTAATTTGGCCAATTAATAAATTAGACAAACATAAATCACCACGTTCAAATAAAGAACTTCTGAAAGTAGGCACATATTTAAAGGTTGGGGACAATCTTCCTATACATTTGAAGTTTTCCTCCACACAATTAAACTCTTTATAAGGTAGTGCATCATACTCAGAGTATGAATAAATCCAAAGGCATTATATGTGATTATTTTGACTTTGTCAGAGAAAGCTGAAAAGTGATATATAATAGTATTCAAATATAAAAAAAGGTATTCCATAAATCAGATCATGTATAGCTCTTCTTTTCCATCAATAAATGCAATTTTCCTACAAGACGCTCAGAAGGAATGAGAAATAAAAATGTTTTCCTCTATAAATAGTAAGCAAAGAGAAAATAGCTCATTCATTTATTTGCCTATTTATTGTATGTCTACCACATAGAATCGCAACTTGCCAGAACACAAAAAACATATGATAAACCCTCTAAAAAAACCTAAATTTCCTATTGAATCCTAATATCATGGCATATATATTTTAAGAAATATCCCCAATGATCCTGCCAGAGCCAAGAATGATAATCATTGGTGCAATGTGTAGGGGGACATCATTTTGTTGCAGGGATACAGGCTGTATAAAATATAATCTTGCCTTCAGGAAGCTCATTGTGTAGTGGGAGAGATAACAGTGTAAGAAATGCAGCAGGAAAAATCTGGGTATAAGTAAAAATACAGTGGCCACACAGACGTGAGAATGATTAATTCTGTCCAGGTCTGTCATAAAATAGATCTTAGAAGAGAATCTAGAAAATAATGAGTAGGATTTTTTTCTAGGCAATGATAAAATAGTAGCAGATATCAGTATCTTAAGGCTTTTCACATATTAATTCTACTTATCCTCTACAATATTCTATAATAACCCATGGAATGGAAAATTATTCTTTTCCTTATTTAACAGTGAAGAAACGGAGGCGCAGAGAAGTGGGGCAAAGAACATACAACTCAAAAGTGGCTGCAGGGAGTTTGGAACTTTGGTTGTGTAACTATAGTACTATGCTCTTAACTCCATTGCACTCTTCTTTCAAAAGTGAGGAAGGGAAATATAAACAAAGGTAATAAAATGTGCAAAAGAATGTTTAAGGTACTATAAGCATAGACATATCCTTTTTTAAATCTTTTTTTAATGTTTATTTATTTTTGAGAGAGACAGAGAGAGCTCAAGCAAGGGAGGGGCAGAGACAGAGAGAGACAGAAAATCCTAAGCAGACTCTGTGCTGAGAGACAGAGCCTGATGCAGAGCTTGAACCCATGAACCATAAGATCATGACCTGAGCTGGAGTCAGACACTTAACAGACTGTACCACCCGGGTGCCCTATCCTTTTTTTTAATATGAAAAGCATAGTAAAAAAACAAAAAACAAAAACAAACAAAAACAAACAAACAAACAAACAAACAAACACTGTTTGCAATGACTCAAGACCACTAGAATTTACTACCTAATTAAAGGTCAGAGAAGATGCACCAAATAATTCATCCTTAGGCTCCTCCTAGCTATCTTTAATTTGAAAGATGGTAACAGAAGAAACTAACTACACAAACTAGCCATCTAGCTGTAAAGACCCTGGAATTCTAATAGGTCTGTTCCTAATATTCTGAAACTTGCTGAGCTGCTTCAAAATTCTAACAGGATTCAAATACTCACCTGTTTTGTCACTGTTGACTATACTCTCCTTCTTGAAATACCTGTTTTAGTCTTTTATATATCTATCTCGCTTTTTCTTCCCACCTCACTAACAATTTTCCTTTGTCAGACTTCTAAATGTTGAAGTGTTTCATTGATTTTGGCCCTTTGTTTCTATGTAATCTTATCCAGTATCATGACTATAAATACTTTCCATCTATGCCTGACTCCAAAATATATATTTTCCAGCCCAAAACTTTCTCTGAGTTCCAAACTTCTAGATCTATTTAACTGCTTGGTATATATACTTGTCTAAAACTGACAAGTATAGACAAGTAGTGTGTGTGTGTGTGTGTGTGTGTGTGTGTGTGTGTGTCCGCGCGCCCACGCGCGCGTGTGTGTTTCACCCAATCTATCCCTTTCCAATAGGGATATTCACTCTTAGTAAATATCAGAGTGAGTAAGATATTCACTCTTAGTAAATATCAGAAGCCAGTTGTTCAGGCCAAAATTCAAGGCATCATCCTTATTTTTTTCCTTCTTCTATGTCTTATGTCTAAACTCTGAGCAAAATGTATGGAATCAACCTCTTAAATATGTTCAGAATTTGGCTATTTCTCTCTATCCATATATTGACTGAACTACCATCACTAGTTTCTAGAACACTTCAACTCCCTTACAACCAACTTCTCTGATATCAGATTTGGTCTTCTACATCTCTGTCTCTCTCCCTTACCCCCTCCTTCCTTTCTTCCCTCCCTCTTGGCTCTCCTTCTCCCTTTCTCTCTCTTTGCATTAGTGCCCAGAGTGATAATTTTAAAGCACAACACTGATCGTTCTACTACTCTGATTAAAACTCTTCAAAAGCATGTCATCAAACAAAATATAATCCAATTTTTTATTATGTTCTTACATTGTATTCAATTCATATACTGCTTTCTTTTTGTAGAGGATATCACTACTTTACCCAGATCTCCCCAGATCCTTTTAATATTTCTATGTCCCAGGAGCACTTCCTTAATAAATTGTTTGCTCATTAATTCTCTTTTCAAGGTCTGTTTCCAGAAAATGAAACCTAAAGATATCCTGTTCTCGTGCTTTAGCCATAAGGACTTTCTTTTTATCCTTTCAATAAATCAAGGCCATTCCCACCTCTAAAGATACTACACATAATCTTCCTTCTCCCTGGAATATGTTTTTTCGAGGTCTTTGAATGATCTCTTATGATTCAGATCTTAGCTTAATGGAATTTTCCTTTTAAAGACTTCCTGAGTAAGTCTGGTTCAGGTACATCTTTACCAATTACCTATTTTATTATCTTATTAGTGCCAATAAAGTAGGGCTCATGTCTATTTTATTCACTGTATCCCAGAAATTATAATGCTTGCAAGAACATTAGGAGGATTCTATGAGAATGTTGTTGAATAAATACTGAATAAGGGCTTTCACTAGCAGATGTATCTCTCTGCAAAACCTAGTATTATGTAATTTGGAAAAATCCATTTCACATGCAGTGTCATGTTTGGAATGTGAGCCAAAATGGATCTGCAATTAGGTTATCACTTGAAATACATGTTTTATATCTTCCAACTACTGGGGAATAATGTCAAATAGTTGACTATTAAATCCCTTTATGCCCAATATCACATGAGGAACATTTTCAGTTGGCTCATTGAGTTAGTAGTAAATTAATTTACATGCATGTTTAGGATGGAAGATTAATATAAGGAGAAGAATTAATAAGAATTAATAATTAATAAGTAATAATATACATATATACACATGCATATATACATATGTGTATATATGTATATTATATACATGTGTGTATATTAAGAGATGAATATGTTTTGGTCATGAAGAATTTGATGCTAATACAATACTTTCAAATAAGAACTCTATAGAAAGCTGGAAATATGGGGTTTATATTTGATTAAGAAATTTGGGGTATTTAGAAGAACATATTTTAAAATATTTGCAGATTGGACTCCATGAGAGACCGACTCTGAGACAGAATATTTTTTAGAAAATATACTCGGCATGAACACCTTTAGAGGAGATGTAAAAAAGCAGAATTAGGGGAGAGTTGAGCTGCAATGAAATTCCAGTGAAGACCTCTGCTGACTTGAATGAGGACCTTAAGACTTGGGATTCTCCTTCAGAGTTACTTCAAGACAGATCCAGTAGAAGCCTTTACCCCCACATTTTGGATTGTGATTGCTCGGGAAGGAGGTGTGGCCATATCTAAGCAGCTCTTTAGCTGATGCAATGTGCAAAGCAGGGAGACAGCTCTAAAAAAAAAAAAATCTCTAGCAGCATTCCCAATAGTTTAGGGAATAAGTCCTTCATTCCTGAAGGGAGATCTGGGTCCCACATCATGGCACCAAAACTTCCATTTTAAGTAACACAAATAGTGTATAATTTTTTTAGGTAAATTAGGCAGTTGGAGTTGAATTGACATTACAATATATTCAAATGAATAGAGTTCCTGCTTTTTGTTTCATCAAAGGATTATTTTATGTAGATTAAAATAGACTAATTGTGGAATATTCTTGCAACTTTTCACTGATATGCCCACTTATACAACAAAATACCAATGGCCATGTATAACTTAATTTTAGAAATCTATTCTCAACAAGTTTGACCCTGTTGCTCTCTTGGAACATACTTTATTATTTCTGACTGTGAGAATATTGGAGTCTGAGATTTTTAGCTTCTAAGAAGAGGTGTCAAACATGTTTCAAGAGAAGCCCACACCTAAATAAAGTGAATGACATTTATACTGCTCAGGAAAGAGCTTCTCAGTCACCCTGACAATTAATCATAAAGTAAAAGGGAGTAGACACTTTTAAAGAGAGAATAAGAGGGAATAAATGAAATGGTTCAAGAAGATTGATATTCTCTTGTCTATTAGGTAAGGTGTTCTTCCTATCTCCTGCTTCATGTAAAGTTAAAATAGTTAACAAGGCATACATATGATTCTTAATTGTTTATTTTTTTTTTCATAATTATACCCACCTAACAGAATAATTTGGTCTCCTAGTACATATCTGTGAAATGTTTTAGAGTCCTTGTCGGTATTCACTGATTTGGAGAAGTTGGGTCCAGCTTCTTAGTCATATCTGGCCACACTCCCTTTGCCTTCATCTCTTTCCATTTTTTTGAAATATATTATTTACTCCTCAGGAACCATCTAAATGTCATTTATTCTCTAAGACACATATATAAATTCACCATTTCCTTAAAGCTTTGCAACTCTGTTCTAATCTTTAATCCTCTCATGAATACTAATAACATAGTATTCTTAGTATTCTTAATACTGCTGTCTTGTATGTTCAATAAAATAGGTGATGGATATTAAAGAGTGCACATGTTGTGATGAACACTGGGTGTTGTATGTAAGTGATGAATCACTAAATTCTACACCTGAAACTATTATTGCATTGTATGTTAACTAACTGGAATATAAATAAAAATTTTGAAAAAGAAAAAAATCAATTATATGTTACGACATGTCTCTTCAACTAGATTATATATTCAGTGACAGCAAAACTCATGTCATATAAAGTGCCTAGAATAATGAAGACAGTAAGCTCTATAACTGGTTGATAATGATATGATTCACTGAAGCATTGAAACAAGTTGTCTAAATAGAAATAATGACTTTACCTGAATGTCAAGAAGTAATAGGAAAAACTAGTATGTTGTAAATATGCTACTTTTTCAGTTTCTATTTATTATAAAATTTAATCAAAGTCACCTTCTGGGTAAATCCAGTTGTAGTATTTAATGTTTTAAATTTTCTCACCAATAGCATCTAGCTGAAAAAAATAAAACTTTTAATTCTGGAGGAAAAAATGGGGAACTTGAACTTTATATAAATAATAGCAAAAAGATTAAAATAAAAAATAAGTTTTTGTTGTAAGCTGTATCTTTGAATCATCTCATTATATTTCTCCCTACAGGCAGAAATCCCCAGGTGTTTGCTTAAACAAATATGAAATGAAAGGAAAGGCAAATTCAATTATTTCCACTCAGCAACTGAAATTAGCATGATGGAAATGTTCAGGAACAGGTATAATTAGAAACAACAGATGTGTTTTTATATATTGAGTTGCCATGTTGTAATCACAGAAATAATCACAATGTCTAAGAAAGTCGTATCATTTTTACATCATTAAAATTATATATGTATATATATAATTTATATATAATTTCCATTGATGTTGATATGGAAACAGCAATAAAATATAGGCATTTCAGTAAAAGGAGTTTTTCTCCCAGTGACACTATTTTAAAAACATGATTTTTATTTTAAGTCACCTTGCTTCCCACCAGATTTACTATGAACATTTCTCTCACTGTGATATGGAGCAAGAAATCTCACAAAAGCTATTCATTACAAAATCATGTTGTCTTCTAGCCTATTGGGTAGGTATGGGTGTTTAGGAAGTGGGTACTACCATTTCATTTGCTAAACTGAATAAGATAATTATCTTAAACATTGTTTTTGAATTTTTAAATTTAATTTTAGAGAAAGCATCAGCATGGGAGAGGGGCAATGAGGAAGAGATTCCCAGGCAGCCTCCACATTAAGTGTGGACCCTAGGTCATGACTTGAGCCAAAATCAAGAGCCCTGATGCAGGGCTTGATCCCGATCCCATGACCCTGGGATCATGACCTGAGCCAAAATCAAGAGTGAGGTGCCTGAGCGGCTTAGGTAGTTAAGTTTCTGACTTCGGCTCAAGTCATGATCTCACAGTTCCTGAGTTTGAGCCCCACATTGGGCTCTCTGCTGTTAGCACAGAGCCAGCTTAGGATCCTCTGTTCCCCTCTCTCTCTCTTTCTCTCTCTGCCCTTCCTAGTCTCTCTCTGCCCCTCTCCCGCTCATGCATGAGTGTTCAGTCTCTCTCTCAAAAATAAATAAACATTTAAAAAGGTAAAAATAAAATAAATTTAAGATAAAAAGAGTCAGATGCTCAACTTACTGAGCAACCCAGGAAACTCTATCTTAAATATTTTTATAAAAATAGTAACTGATCAAGAACATAGAGCTCTAACTAGTAATAATAAGTCTGGCAACAATTATACAGATTGTATTATGCATTTGATTAACTGTGTATTTCAAACTAAGTTTGAGATAAAAGAAAACATAAGAAATAGAATATATAGGAATTAATGACTATGATATCTGAAATATTTGATATTTATGGCACAGTTTATATGCATGTTTTTAAATCAACATATTTCCCACCTGACATGTAAAATCTCTGTGTCACATATATTTCTATGTCAAATAGCTTCCCCCTAAATATAGATCTTTCTTTCTCTTTAGGAGACTAATAACAACTAATATTCTAACAAATTGCCAACAAAATCAAACGACTTGCTAGTGATGATAATTACAATGAAACCTAAATAATGTTACTTCCTCCAAGCAGTGCAACAAAATACTAATTTTACCTTGATAACTTCTAAAATATTTAAGAAAATCTTTATCACTCTAATTTTGCGGTGTGTTTCCTACCAACTTGATTAATAGGTGCTAGATAATGAGATTTCTTCTTGAGTGCTGTTAGGACCCAGGACTAAAGACCATGTACTGTTAGCAAGATGACTTCATTCTATCTTTTGAACTATATTCAAGAAATGTATACCTTGTCCACATTCATCTTTTAATTACATGGTCTATTCTTATAAACCTTCTGTCAATGAAAAGTATTTTCATTCAGCTTCTATTGAAAGTCTATATATTTACTCACAAGTCTCTGTATCCAGACACATACTATAAGAAATGTAATTTTCAAATTTCAAGTTTGAACTTTTAATATTTCATAAACTTTGATTTTAGAACAGTTTTAGATTTCCAGAAAAGTTGCAGAGATACCACAAAAGTCCCCATATTTTCCATACCAATTTTCCCCACTTGTCAACATCTAACATTATTATGGTGCATTGGTCACAATTAATGAACCAATACTGATACATTAATATTAACTAAAGTCCATATGTTACTCATATTTCCTTAGTTTGTACCTAATATTCTTTTTCTATTTCAAGAACCAATGTAGGATATCCTATAATATTTTGTCATTATGTTTCCTTAGGCCGCTCTGGACTGTTTTTTATGATCTTAACAGTTTTTTTTTTAAGTTTTTATTTAGTTATTTTGGGGGAAAGAGAGAGAGAGGCAGACAGAGGGAGAGACAATCCCAAGTAGACAGAATCCCGATGAAGGGATTGATTCCATGAACTACGAGATCACAACCTGAGCCAAGATCAACAGTTGGATGCTGAGTCACCCAGGGGCCCCTGATTTTAACAGTTTTAAGGAACATTATTAAGAACAAAAAAAGGAGTATTATTCATGTATTTTGTAGAATGCCCATCAATTGAGATTTTTCTGATGTCTTTGTCATATTTAGACCTAGTGTTTTATGTTTGCAGGAAAACCACAGAGGTCAAATGTCATCCTCCTTACTTCATATCAAAGGTACACACTGTCAATGCAAATTAACAATGTGAATGTTAAACTTGATCACCGGAGCTAAGATAGAATTTGTCAGATTTCTTCACTCTAAAGTTACAATTTTCCCCTCTTTTTCTTGCCATAGTCTTCCAAACGTAGTCATTATGTGCAGCCCAACCTTAAGGAGTGAAGAGTTATAGTCCACCTCCTTGAGTGTGAGTTTTCTACACAAATGATTTGGAATTCATCTGTCCAGGACACCTGTTTATTCTTCTCCATCTGCCTATTTATTTAATCATTCATTCATATCAATATGGACTCATGGATATTTATTTCATACTTTGGGTTATGACCCAATACTCCTTTTTTGTCATTACTGAAATTGTTCTGTATTTGGCAACTAGAAGCTCTATCATTTGGTGCTTATGTCCTGAAATAATTCCATAATCATTTGTATTTTTAATTTTAATTTTCTGCACTATAATTTCAGGCACTATAAGATGCCTTAGACTCATCTTGTACATTCCTTGCCCCGGTATTTAAATTTAAATCAGCCATTTCTCCAAGGATCCCTAATTCCTTTTATTGGAGAATATTAGAAACCAAAACCTGGGCACTGTGTGTACTCATTGCTATTGGGGTGTTGTTTCTAGATGCTCTCAGCTAAGTATATAGATATAGATATAGATATAGATATAGATATATACAGATATATATATATAGTATATATACATATTTATATATATATATTGACCTAATATGTACACATATCTATAATTATTTCTCTATGTAATCACTATACTTATACAAAGATAAACATGAGCTCATACTGTTGCCTACAGCTGAGTCATTATGGCATAGATTGTTCTAGCCTCCTCTCCTTGCTGGCCTATAACCTTCCACTTTACCAGTGGGAAATCTGGTTCCTGCCATCTGCTATCCAATTACTTAATTGTTTAATTCCAGGACATATGCATTGTGGTTTCAGTATTACGAATCTTTATCTCCACATCAAACGACTTTACCAACTACATCAGAGTGTTATACTTCCTTTGCTTTTAGTCTTACATTTTCCATTCATTTCCAAAGTTATGTAGATCAGCAGCTTTCCCCCCCCCCAAGCCTAATGTGAAGTTGTATTATTTTGCCACAGTCTCCATTCTATCATAGCATCCATGTCCTCCTAATTTTTTAAATTTACATACAATAGGATTCACTCTGACCTGTGACATTTTGTGGATACATAGACACATGGATAGTGCTATATACTCACAGTTATACTGTCATGAAAATTAATTTCACTGCCCTTATATTCCACCGTTTCACCTATTTAACCTTACCCCTTTCTAAATTTCTGACAATCATTGATCTGTTTACCTTCTCTATAGTTTTGCCTTTTCCAGGATGTCATATAAATAGAATCATACAGTTTGTAGTATTTTCATACTGGCTTCTTTCACTTGACAATACACACTTAAAATTCATTTATGTCTTTCCATGACTTGTTAGCTCATTCCTTTTTAACACTGGATAATATTCCATTGTGTAGATGTATCGCTGTTTGTTTATATATTCATCTCTTGAATGATAACTTGGTTGCTTCCAGTTTGGGGTGATTATGAATAAAGATGTGATGACCATTTGCACGCCAGTTTTGTGTTGACATAATTTCAAATAAGTTTGGTAAATACCCAGGAAATAATTGTTGGACTGTATGGTAGGGTTCTGTTTAGCTCTTAAAAAACTGTTGAACTGTCCTCCAAAGTGATGGTGCCACTCTTTATTCTTACCAGCAATGAATGAGAGTCCCTCTACGTCTTCACTAGTAATTGATATTGTCAGCTTATTAGATTTTGGCCATTCTACTGAAAGAAGATACTTTAGCAGAAACTAACATGAGAAGGATGGAAAGAGTTGCACTGAATTTCCATAGACTACTCAATCTCATTATTTCTACACTTTTAGACCATGTATATTGGGGAATTGGATTGGGAAAAAGGCTTGTGTGTTAGTGTTATAAATTCTGCTCTTGAAACTGTCTTGGATATTTTTTTTCTATTTTTTAACATTTATTTATTTATTTTGAGAGAGAGAAGGGGGAGAGGGGTAGAAAGAGAGGGACAGAGAGAGAATCCCACGCTTGATTCCACAACCTTGGGTTCATGATCTGACCTGAAATCAAGAGTTGGACACTTAACCAACTGAGCCACCCAGGTGCCCCTTGGGTATTCATTTCATAAGAGAAATTATCACTGCAATTTTCTTCTGTGCAAACTTTAGACACTTTCCATGTTCCTATAGCATCCTCTCTCTTTATCAGAGGTCCTCCATTTACCTCCCTAGAATTCCTGATTATAGTCCCCTAATCCCCTTTTCATTTTTTTCTGGAGCCATCTGGTTTTCTCTTTGATCTGCCATAAAACTTCCAAGCCATACTCAGGAGGGCTTATTTCCAAAACTAAACAAATTCATTAAGAAGGATTCTTATCCAGAAAATTCTCTTCTAGAACTCTGTGACTAACCTTTGATGTAGTAATTTTGTTTTTGTTTGTTTGTTTGTTTGTTTGTTTCCTACTACATGCATTATCACATAGATTACCCTAAGGAACATATATTAACCCACCCAATGACATGACATTCTTGGCCCATCCTGGGACTTCTCAGTCTACAGTGAAAAAAAAAATAATTTTTCTTGAATGAGAGTGGGAAATACAGAGACTGAAATGGCTCTTTTGGGAGAGAAAAGAGGACTGACTAATCCAGACAACGTGGGAATGAAATTTGGAATTGGCCATATTTACAAATACTAACTGCCAATGATTATTAGATGAACATTAGAGCTTCTTAAGGAAGTATCAGTGTGGCTCTGAACTTTCAGGAGATACATGTACTTTGAGAAACAGCTAGACTGAGAAACAATCACAAAGTTTTTCACGATGGTCCTCAACAGTGTCTTTGGTTCTAAAAATCTGTTGTCACAGTCCTGCCCACCCTTATTCCCCTTGAGATTTCCAGGGATGAGATTTCAGACCTCTTTGTAGGAGATTACTACAGTAACATAGCTAGGTAAATTGTCAATTTGATAGATTTTAAATGGCTGATCTTCAAGGCCACCACAGAATATCCCTTATTTTCAAGGTGCTGTATGTAGTTTTGAGTAATTGACAGATTATACACTTTATAGATTTTCTGCTATGTTTTTAAAACCATAAAACAGATATTTGATAAATAGTATTCAGTTAAGTTGATATGCAGATGTGATTCCTCCCCTTCTCTTATTTGCATTTTGGTAACACATTGCCTGTGTCTTTCTTCTGATTAGCATCCCTATTTTTTTCTCTTCTTTGACCCACTTTTGAATGTACAAATACTCCCTACTTATAGGATATATGGTTATCATGCCCATATTAACAGGAAGAAAAATCATAGAGCATTCTATTTTCCTCAACAATAATTCTTATTTAGTGGTAAAGTGACAACTTATAAATGAGAAAATTTCAAGTAGGGTAAGTTCATAGAAACTTTGCTTTTCCTTTGTTAATCATTAAATTCTGTCATCCTGTCACCACTAAAATTTTTCATCTTTAGAACCTAATTACCAAGGTCAATTTCTAACAATTCCTTTATTCTGTAACCATGAGAAAAATGAACCATTTGAGTAGAAGCTCTGATTAAAAATGAAACAGTCAAATAAATTGAACAGGTGACATTCTTTTCAAGGTTTTTAATTCATTTTTATTAGTAGAAATTGTGTTTCATATAATTAATAGAAAGTTTTTACTGGGCTCAGAAAGAGATTCAAACAAGAGTTTGTTAGTTAGAACAGAGAAAAAATACTTATATTTGGTCAGGATTAATAACTTCTAAATGCGAAATTTGTTTAACTGCCAGTATGTATTCAAAATCCTAACTAAGTTACAGATTAAATTAGAGCTGTTGGGAAATTTTGCAGAAACTCAAGCTTTAAAAGTGACTTATTTTCCATGTGTCCTTCATTTTCAACTGAAAATATATTTTCTATTCACTCGTAGTTTACTTACAGTATAATTACAAACCCCCAGTTTTATTTAAAATGCTTGACAGGTGTCATGAATTTTATGCAAGGTTCATTCTCATGTCATGTAAGAAAATTTTTGTTCATAATGTATTTTAAGCTTCTTTAAACCTTGGAAGTAAAATATGCTTATTGATACATTACAACTATACACTGAAAACAAGATAATGTGCAGGGGTTTTTCTCTTGTATTAGAACTTACTCTTTCTTACTAAGGTATAACTGACATAACATTAGTTTCAGGTGTACAACGTAATGATTTAGTAGTTGTATATATTGCAAAATGATCACTACAATAAGACTAGTTAGCATTCATCACCATAGATAGTTACACGATTTTTCTTTCTTGTGGTTAGAATGTTTAGCATCCACTCTCTTAGCTATTTTCAAATATGCAATACAGTATTATTAACTATTGTCATCATGCTATACGTTCCGTCCAATGGCTTACCCATTTTATGAGTTGGAATTTGTACCTTCTCAGTCCCTTCACCCATTTCACCCACCCCCTTACCCTCTATCTCAGGCAACCACAACCTGTTCTCTGTATCTATGAGCTCAAGTTTATTTGTTTGTTTGTTTTTTTTTGGTTTTGTTTTGTTTTTAGATTCCACATATAAGTGAGAATATACAATATTTATTTTTCCCTGTATGACTTATTACCCTGAGCATAATCCCCTCAAGATCCATCCATGTGGTCACAAATGGCAAGATTTCATTCTTTTTTTATCGCTAATAACATTCCATTGTATATATTTACCACATTTTCTTTATCCATTAATTCTTTGATGGACATTTAAGTTGTTTCCATTTCCTGGTTGTTGTAAATAATGCTTCAATGAGCATGGAGGTGCATATATCTTTTCAAATTAGTGTTTTTGTTTTCTTCAGGTAAACACTCAGAAAATTGCTAGATTATATGGCAGTTCTATTTTTACTTTTTTGAGGAACTTCCATACGGTTTTCCATGTGACTGCATCAGTTTATACGGGGGTTAAGATTTCAACATATGAATTTTGGGGAGACACCAACATTTAGTCTGTAAAGAGTCACCTTTAAGACAGGTATTCTGATATTGGAAGCCTTGAATTTCAGGGGAGGGAAATATGGGAGGGATCCTTTGGGACTATCCTAAGTTACAAAATAATATTTTCACAAGCAATGTAACTTTGTGATGTTACAAAAGAAGAAAAAGATAAATTCATTACCATACAAAACATGATAATCCATACAAAAGCTATGTCAATTGTGAAATATAAGTCATGGTTCAATTTGGTAAGTAACCATGTAAGAATCCAGAAATTTAGCAGATGCTAGCAAATTAACAAAACAAAGAAAGATAAAGTATCGGTGCCACATTATTGTAAGATACACTGATAAAGGTTCAAATTATATCTATTTAGTAAATTCTTTTTGATGCTACCAGCCAAGGAACACGAGAAAAAAAAAATGCCCATGTTCCTGAGATAAAAGATGAAGTTTATCTGACTTTGTGTTAAGAACAGAAATGATCACCATCAGACTAACTCATTCTGATATTGGTTCTCTGTCCTGTTTTCAAATAAACACACTGCTAATTGTTGAGAATTAATGCTGAGGGAAATGCTGGTTTCATTAGGAATTTCAGAAAGTAAGGGCTTTGTGATATGTGATTGGCCAAAATACTGATTCTTTTGTAACAAGGTCAGTAGATCTTAAGCCATCTGTATCTTAAGGCTGATCATGCCTCACTCCTATTCTTACTTCCTGCTTGAAGGTTAGATACTATTTGTCATTGTCACTCGATTCCAATAACGCTTTCTGTCATGTTGTTTCCTTTGTTTAGAATGTTCTTCCTAACCTGCCTTTGCTGGGCTAAATCTTACTCATTTAAGTTGCTGCGAATGGTTGGCATAATAATGGCCTTACAAAAGCACGCAAACCCTAACCCTGGAACCTGTAATATATTAGGTTACATGGCAAATGAGAAGTAACCTGTGGATGGAAATAAGACTGATAATCAGCTGGCCTTGATATGGAAAGATGATCCTGGATTATCCATATGGGTTCAGTGTAATCACAGGAGACAATAAAAGTAGAAGAGGGAGTCAGAAGGGAGAGAAGCCCAGGGATGGCAGCATGAGGCCAGTATGACAACCATAGTTACTCCCTTTGAATATGGAGGAAAACTGGCACAAACCAAGAAATGTGGTAACTTCTAGAAGCAGGAAAAGGTAAGGAATCAAATTTTTCCCCAGAAGGAGTGTGTCCCTGGAAATCTCTGGGCAAAATTACTTTGCCCGAGGAAGTTCCATTAGGTACTAGGACTTTCTCCTTGACTCCCTTGTGAATATTTCTTCTGTCTTTTGAAGGCAGAATATTTATTGTCTTTCAGTCCAAATTCTAATTTGTATAAGTTTACCTGAATCAGAATATCACTTATAGGACTATTTAGAATAGCCCTAAAAATACATGGGGCACTAATCCAATAGAACTGGAATCAGATAGATTATAATCTAATCTGAAAGAAGAGAAAGAAACACCTGAGATCTCTTTTCCCATGCATGCACAGAGGAAAGGACACATGAGGACACAAAGAGAAGGCAGCCATCTATAAGCCAGGAAGAGGTCTCACCAGGAATCAACCCTGATGGCACCTTTATGTTGGACTTTCAGCCTACAGAACTGTGAGAAATAAGTATGTATGTATGTGTGTGTGTATCTTCTTAATATAAATATAGAGTATTTATTTCATAAGCTTATATTGTTGGTGTAAGAAATTAAAACAATTTAACATTTCATACTATTTTTATATCAGTATTTGTTCTCCTGATAGTTCCATGTTTAAGAATAGATAGCTAAGTAGTACAAAATAAGAAGAAAGAAAAAAACTTACTTCTGTCCTTACACCTAAACACAAAAAGGACTTAGCTGTCTGGAAACACTAATACTGTCAAGTCACAGAAGGATATTTAGGAAGTATCCAGTCATTTGAAAGAAAATTATCAAATGCCATAAATCATGATTCTCTGAGGCCCTGTCATAGTTCAGGTTGCCAACAGACTGACATCTCTCTATGAAGAATTGGTTCCAAACTTTCTCAGCATAAGCAAATTCCTAGGAAAAATGAGTAAATATCAAGAGAAGTGGCTGCTTTGTTGGCAAATTTACTGGGACGTCAACCAAATCAATTCAGCAAAGGAGGTTTAACATTACTTACAGCAAGTAATCTTTGCATCTGTTTCTTAGGAAGCTATATTCTGTTATTTTTGCTTATTGAAATTATTTTCAGTCTATGGGTATCAATAAATTGTGTTGATTTCAAGTAGATCTTTTAATTTATGTATTAGTAACCTCTGTGTTATAGTGACCACTAGCCAACGTCAATTTACCAAAACCTATTAATTTTTTAAATGTAAAAAAAGAGTATAGAAATAGTAACTGTATGATTGATAGCCTTTTATTCTACTTGAAATTCTCATTAGCCATTTAAATTAAAAAATTCTTGAAATTTTCATTAGCCATTTAAATTAAAAAAATGCATTATGACACAGAAATCTCTTTGTTAATGAGGCCAGATACTAAAAGGACACTAAGAACGTTATGTTCTAATATTCCAGATTAATTAATTTAATAAACGTGTTTGAGCATTTATGACGTATCATGTCTTCCGCTGGACTCCTAGAGCAACTTACAAGCAAATCAATCTGTATGATATAATGTCGTAGAAACCACAAGAAGTGAACACAAATACAGTCCATTAAAACATATGAAAGAGAAAGAATTTACTAGGGAGGAGAGCACCTTAAAAAAGGAGAATTGAACTAAATCTTAAAGACAATGTGGAAAAGAGGCTGATCCATGTCTGAGTATGCCAGAGAAAATGCTTTATTTACTTGGCAGTGTTTGTGACAAAGCAAATACAAGATCCAAAGATTTAAAGATATTTTAGTAACAAAACCCCACTACTCCATATACAGTATAGCACTTTACTACTATAGTGCTAACAAACCACTGGAGTAGGATCTGAAGGACCTCAAATGTGTGATTTATTCCATGGGCCCCGGGTCAAAGTTTGACATCATCTGGGCCTGGGGGACAAGCTGTGAGCACAGGTGGGATTTCAGGCCATCATGTGCACTGCCAGTACCATGTGCTGGGAGGGGACCCTGGCCAAGGAACTCTCCCACTTGGAGCAGTGTATCCGCTCAAGGTGGTGCTCTAAAGGGTTGCACAAAGGCCCTGGGTTCCCCTCCCTTGGGGCACTGACCTCTCACCACCCCAGTGTTCCCTCTGTGGCTTGCCTCCCCTATGCAGCCACTGATGCCACCACAACTGCCTTTTGCCTGTCTTATCCAAATGGCCTTCCTCAAACCCTGAGTGGCATCTCCCCAGACTTATCTCTCAGTAGCCGAAGACCCCTGGGGTAGGAGTTTCGTCATCTTTATGCCCCCTACCACTCCCATTTACAACTGGAACCAGACACCTGGACCCTAGACTTCCTCCCACAAAGCCTCTGCCATGCCCTGAGGTGATGGCACTGGTAGGATGAGAAGCAGTTGCCTGCTTGCCTGCTGAGCCAGCGCTCTACTAGTTATGGCACCCCTGGCATCCTGTCTTACTGGCTTCACTTTGACAGCACTACTCATGCCTCCTGCTCCCCTCTGCCCAACCTGGAACTTATGTATCCACTCTGATCCCGGTCCCCTCTAATAAATTCCTGTCCATAAGACACCAACTGAAAAAAAGAAAACTATATATACATATATATTAGTACATATAATTTGACATATCTATATAAATTTTACATTTTTAAGCAAGAAGTCTTTCTACTAAAATACACATGGCTTATCATAAGATTAATTTGTTAAGACTTCTACTAGTTAGGATGTAGAAACTAAGTTTGTAAGAGACCATCCATCCCCCCATAAACATAAGCCAGATAAGCCACAGAATCTTCAGGGGTTTTTTTTGTCTTTGTTTGTGTGTGTGTGTGTGTGTGTGTGTGTGTGTGTGTGTGATGGTGGTGTGGTGTTTGTTGTCTGTTGTCCTTTGCTCTATTTTCTTACCATACTAAGAAAATAAATTAATGTGTAACAGGCAGCCTTTGAGGTAGTCACTGATGATCCCTTTGTTGTTGATTCTGAGGGCATGTGAATCCTGTCCGAGTGCAAAACAGTGGCCCTTTGAGAACTGTGCATGGGTGAAGGAAGCTAATAAAGGTCCCCTTAGCCACTCCAGACCTTCACCATGTACACTAAAGCCACACTCCAAGGCTGCAGACAGCGTGAAAGGATAAACAGCGATCTTCCAATTCCCAGGAAGCTAGAGAAAGGGCAGAAGAAAACTCAAGCCAATGATCAAACAAAAACCATCCCCAGAGGAAAAAGGCTGGCAGCCAAGCTGTAAAGCAAAGAGAGATCACTCACATTTGGGAAACCTGGAGGTAGTTTTATAAAATACGAAGGGATTTCGAGAATCTCTCTAATGCTCAGAGTGCAAGCCTTGCTGAAGGAAAGTCTAGACTGTGTCCTGAAAATATGTGACGATAACAGTAAACTAACTAAATTTGTAAACAAGCCCATGTACAACTCAACTACAGAATATAAGGACTCAGTCCCTACTCACAACAAACCCTAATGGCCTTCTAGAAGGCACGGCATGTGCTTCCCTCCAGGTAAGTATTGTTTAGTTTAATCTCTATTTTTACACACAACAATTGTCATATAATCAGAAATTATGAGAAATTTGAAAGAGCAAATATATAGGATCCATAACCAAGAGTAAAAAAAGAAAAGCAAGCCTCCAGGTATCCAAAATATTGAAATTAGACAAAGAGATTATTTTTTGTAATAAATATGTTTAAAACTAACAGAAAGAGTGAACCACATATATAAAGAGTTAGTGATTTTCCAGCAGAAAATGGTAAGAAAAAAAAGGAAGAAATGAAAATGCTACAAATAAAAAATATATATAATATTAGCCTTAAAGCTGACTTGATACAGTAGAATAAAGAAAAAAAAATGAGTGAAGATGAAACAGGCCAGAAGGAGTTCTCCAAGTTGAAGCACAAAGGAAAAAAAAAATACGTAAAACATTGAAGCAACACATTTGAGATGTGTGGTATAAAATCAAATGACCGAACATGCATGAAATTGGATTTCAAGAAGGAGGGGAGAAGAAGAATAGTGCAGAGGAATTATATGGAGGGGTAATGACAAAAAATTTCCTAAAATTAATAAAAGGTTTCAAGCCAAAAACCTAAGAAATTCATTGAAACTCAAAGGAAAATACAAAGAAAACACCAAGGCACATAGTAATCAAACTGCTAAAAAACCTAAGATAGAAGAAAATCTTAAAAGCATCCAGAGGAAAATGCACAGTTTATACACAGAAAGACACCAGTAGGAATCTTGACTGACTTAGCTGAAGGAGTTGAGAAGATAATGGAATGATACTCTTAAAGTCTCCTGTGAAAAGATTAGATTGTTAAAATATTGCGTTTTTTGTAATAAGACTGTTAAATCGCTGCCTCATTTTCTAACAATTTTTCTTAATTAAAATAAGAGATATTTTATAGTGCATGGTAATCTTAAGTTTGGGCCTGGTAGAAAGAAGAAATCCATGGAAAATGAGAAAAATGAATATGAAAATCATGGTTATCTCTGTGCTGTCTTTGAACCTATGAACTTAGAGTAAGTACTTAGAGTGTCCTGAAGAATTGGGAGGGGTCAGGAAAAAATGAAAAAAAAAAAAAACAAGTAGAAAAGTAAAGGTCAAAAATTAACAGTTTGGGAGCCTCCCTTCCAACCAGATGATGGCATCAGTAATTGGTTATAAAGACTCAAGTACCTCTGTAACTGTGTGCACTTCTGTTTTACAGATCTATATTAGGGAGTTATTTCAAGTGCTCTTTACCTACTGGATTGTGTCATTTACTAAACAACAACAACAACAACAACAAAGAGAATATTTTCCCAGTGTCTGTGGAAGTCTTTCTGGTAATCAACAACATAGCCCTAATCAAAGCACTCAATAATTGAATCTTAAAAGACTACCGCTCCATGTGGATGTTTTTGTTTTCTATTTTGTTTAGTATTCTAGTGTCATTTAATGTACATATTTTCTAATCCTTTATTCCTTATCTTTTTTTAATGTTTATTTACTTTTGAGAAAGAGAGAGAGCACTAGTGGGGAAGAGGCAGAGAGAGAAAGAGAGAGAATCTCAAGCAGGCTCCAAGCTGGAGCCCTATGTAGGGCTCAAACCCACACACCGTGAGATCATGACCTGAGCTGAAACCGAGAGTCAGATGCTTAACCAACTGAGCCACTAGGTGTCCCTATTCCTTATCTTTACTGGGAAAAATAGTAACTAGCAGAGTTTGCCTCCATCCCTCACCTTATCCATGGATTATCTAGTGCAGTTGTCCTGACCCTTTTCCACTATTGTATGTTAGACATTAATGAGGGAGACAACTTCATTTCTTTTTTTTACATTTATTTATCTATTTATTTATTTATTTATTTATTTATTTATTTATTTATTGTTTTCTTAATGTTTATTTCTGAGAAAGACAGAGAGACAGAGCATGAGTGGGGAGGGGCAGAGAGACAAGGGAGACAGAGAATCCAAAGCAGGTTCCAGGCTCTAAGTTGTGTAAGTTCAAACTCACTGTCCCCAAAATCATGATGTAAGCCGAAGTCAGAGGATTAACCAACTGAGCCACCCAGGCGTCCCGACAACTTTTTTTTAGAGGATGAAATTATCTTCAGACTTTGAAGCAATTTAATGGAAACTTTTGAGTGGAAGAGATGAGTTTTGTCACATGGAAGGGATGAAATCTTTTGGGGAGAAGAATGTGAAATATTCTTGTAGGGTACAGACTATGGTCGTCAGTCTCCAAAGCTGGCTGCCATATATTTCTTCCCTCCCTATATGTTCATGCCACTCTAAGCAAGAGATAGAATTTATTTCACTGTTACTAATTTTTTCCATTTTCCTTAGGCTCTATTGTCTCTATATGACACTTTTTTCTTTAGTTTTTTTAAATTTTAGTCATTATGGATTATTTACACTAATATTGATTATTTAAAATATTGTATTAAAATATTACCTGTTTTTGTTACTGAGGTGTTTGGAGCTTCTTTAAATTTTGTACCTGTGGTGAGTACATCATTTATCATGCCCTGGTCCTGCATCTGTGAGAAGTATGGAGTGGTCAAAACATATCAATCCTATTAGAATATAAGCTGTATAAAGACAGTTTCAAATATGTTTTTATATTACCTTATTTATCTATGCCAAAAATCAGGGCTAATACTTGGAACATATTGAATAAATTTTTGTTGAATAGAAGAGTCTTAAGAACATTAACTATTTTTCTAATTGGAATGAACAATTGTTGAAATTTTAAAAATATTTTTTAACATTCATTTATTTTTGAAAGGCACAGAGAGACAGAGCATGAGTGGGGAAGGAGCAGAGAGAGGAGACACAGAATCTGAAACAGGCTCCAGGCTCTAAGCTGTCAGCACAGAGCACAATGTGGGACTCGAATCCATGAACTGTGAGATTGTGACTTGAGCCAAAGTCAGATGTTTGACTGAGCCCCCCAGGTGCCTCAATTGTTGAAATTTTTTAAGTAAGGTGGTTATATGATACAGCTACAAATGAAATTTCTTGTGGAAATGAGGACATTGTTTTACAAAACCTTTGCATTTTTTTTTTTCTGGAAAATGGGTGAGAGGGGAGCGGCCCTCTTCTTCCTTTTGAACCACTGGGGTTCTTGCAGCTAGCTTCTCTGTGGCAGTCCTTTTCTCCTCCTCCTCCTCATCCTCCTCCTCCTCCTCCTCCTCCTCCTCCTCCTTTTCAAATGTTTATTTATTTATTTTTGAAAGAGAGAGTGAACCTGGGGGTGGGACAGTGAGAGAGGGAGACAGAGAATCCCAAGTAGGCTCCGCACTGTCACCACAAAGCCCTACATGGGGCTCAACCTCAGGAACTGTGAGTTCCTGACGAGAGCCAAGATCAAGAGTCTGATGTTTAATCAACTGAGCCACCCCAGCCCTCCTCTGTGGTAATCTCTTTTCTTCCTCTTTTTTCCCAGTACTAAGACTTCCCTGCAGGTTACCTTAAATGACCCTTTACCTTAAGTTATCCTGACTCTTCCATCTTATAAATCCCTGGAAGGTGCTACTTGCTGACATTTGAAAAATAAACGCACTGCTAGGCTATTAGCACACATTTCCTGGTGTCATTGTTACAAGACTGCATTTTAAAGAGACTTTGTAAAAAGCAATGCATGTGCCTAATTATTAGTAACAAATGCTGTGTATTTAGCAAATTGAAAGTGCAATAATTTCTTACACTTTTAAATGCTAATGAATTAATGGAAAAATCCAAAGCTGAATTCCTTATTGCTCTTTCTATACATTTTTATAGAATTCTATTGTAGGGTACCAATCAATTGAGAAAGCAATTCAAGTCAGAAATGCTAGCTTATTCATAGGAACATTATTAAATCAATTAACTTGCTAATGGCATCTGCCAGTTCATTTTAGGAAAGGCTCAGTAGCAATAAAATTAAAGTACAGTCATAAATTTTTCTTTGTTGCAGGTATTGAAGGAAGAAAAATAACTAAAAACGTTTTCAACTTTGTCTTTAACATTAATCAGATTATGATAAGAAGCTCAGAAACAAGTTATGCTATCAAATGGGAAATCTATTCTGAAGCATTTCCCATTAAGTGAAAATTATTTTTATGTAACCTTTTTTAATTGCTGAAAGTGCAATTACCTTCACACATTTACTCTCTGTTTAGGGACAAAATGAAATAAATCCACACTGCTACATTTTGTATCATGTTTCTTCTGACTGATTTTCCTGTATCAGTTTATCTCCAGTATTGTAAACAGTTCTGGTTACTGTCTCTTAGGAAGATGTAACATAAAAGACAATGTTTGAGAGCAGTGAGATAAGAATGAATAACCAAACATTAAGACATACTTACTTAAGGTGAAATGAATCTGCCCTATACTAGGTAGAAAATATGAAAGATTAAGAAATAGCTAATGTAGTCTTTCCTTAGGAAAAACTGTTTTTTTTTTTTTCTGATGGATCAGAGCATATGTTAAAATCATTAGAAAAATTATGCATTTCGTTATAGTTGCATGGGAAAATACAGGTTTACCTGAGTATTTAAAAACCTAAAATATGGCTCATCATGGGCCATTAGATACAAAGTAATCTTAAATGTTTACAAATTAACAAGAGGTGAGAAAGAATAAAACTAATTGGTTAATGATAAGAAAAATCAAAATTGCATGAAAAGACATTGTTTGAATTATATTCAGAATGTCTTCTTTTAAGTATAGAAAGAATCAAGCATACAACTTTTGTTTTTAGAAAGAGAATTAGCTATGCTTTTTTAAAAAAAAATGTCTTTCTATCCATCTAAATGAAAGTGCTGTCAGCAACACTGAATTAAAATTCAGAATAAACACGAACATATTTCAACTAAAAAAAAAACCTTCTATATACCATTTTTTACCTCCTGGTAGTAGCAATAAGCTTGAATAAAATGTAAAATTTGTGCTTCATACTGAAAGGAAAGGCAATCTTTTTTTCAGTCCTTTTGTTGATTATGTAGATGGCACAACAAGTTAATATATCAAAGATGAAAATTTCACATTTCAAATTGCTATAAAATCTCATCTTAAATGGACTTCTATTTCAAAAGACGTTTTTAATGTTTATAAGATCATAAGAAAAAACACTGGGTCAATTTCATCTGTTATTTGTCTAATGATTTATTTCCTTTTCCTAGAGTTTTGTTGTTTTATGTGTAGGCTGCTACATTTTAGCAATACGTATTTTGTGCTAATTAGACTTTTAGAAAATGCCCCTGATTCAAATGCTATTCCGGATGATGTTACCATTTATTAAATCGGTGCCACTAAAATATTTGAAACAGTGCTAAATTATAAAATATCCTGGTCCTCTAACTTTAATATTCTGGATGATCATGCTTGGGAGGTTTTGAATGTCATTGTTTGAGATATTCCAAATTATTTGAAATGCTTCAGATGAGAGGTATAATAGCTTCACAGCATTCATGCTCCCATGGCAATCTGTGAGAAAACCAAGCCTTACTCTTTCTGTTAAAGCTAATTTAATCCTTTGAATTAAATAGCTATGTCCAACCTTATAGCCACCGAAGTATCAGGAAACATGAACTTTGGAACTCTGCATCAGGACATGATTTTAAGAGGAAAAGTTGATAAAATACCATTTGTGTAATTTATTTGATCTCCCATAACCATTTCTGCGACAAGGGCATGCAAAAATATCAAGAATAGAAATTTCAGGGTTTATTGTCTGCCGCAAGCCCAGTGAACACTTGAAGCCAAAATGATGAAATACTGCCCTAAGAAATCCAACCACAATTTTCTCTAGTCCCAGAAGTTGCAAGAAGGCATTTCTTTGTTAAAACTCAAATGCTCAAATTAAATATATGTTACTCAGAAAGTAGTGGTCTTTATTAAAATTCTGAAAATTGGTAATATCCTATAACCTGATGCATACTATTTCTACCATCAGATAAGCTTAAACCCCTTCTAAGACAAATCTCAGGGTATTTTTAGTCTTTTCTTTTTTCTTTTTTCTTTTCTTTTTTTCTAACAAAGGCAGCATTCATTAAGAATCAAGAAAACCTCAAGCTTTGTGCTAGAGTTTGGGTTGGGTGAAAAGGTGTAACAAAATAGCGCCCATGATTCTGAGAACACAGTAACTGGATGGAGAGAGATAGATGTGCAAACAATACTGGTCCAACCGTATATAAAATCAAATACTGAAATGCTATGTGGTACAAAGTAGAGATGAGGGCTTCATGCTTTGTGAATGCCAAGGAAAGAGTGGTTAATTCTGTTAGGTGGAGTTATGGAAGCCCTGAAGTCAGAAGAAGAGTTGAGCTGGAACTTGGAAGATGAACAGGATTTTATGAATCAGGAAAGAGATAACCATCATAGTCAGCTAGAACTATATACACAGGCATAAAAGAACGAGCTTTGCTGGTTTGTAAAAAATCATCAGTGATGAGAAAGCAGAGGCTGTGTTTGAAGGACACTGTTGAGGGGTAAAACTGAAAAAGTAGGCAGGGCAAATTGAGAAAGAACACACCTACTAAGTTTTTTGCTATGTATTTGATTAATGGTGACTGAATGGAGGTTTTAAGCAGAAAAATCATATGATAAAATCTGTGTTTCTCAAAAGTTCTCAAAATACCATAGAGAGAAAACTGACATGAGAAGAGATTGCTTGGAAGGAAGGCAGATAAAAAGTAGCCCCAAATAATATATAAGATTCTGAACATTTTTTAAAAGTTTTGCTATTTATTATTTACTTAGAGAGATAGAGCAAGAGAGACAGAGACAGAGAGAGACAGAGAGAAGGAGAGACAGCATCCCAAGCAGGCTCCACATATTCAGCAGAGAGCTGGATTCAGGGCTCAATCCCATGGACCCACGAGATCATGACCTGAGCCAAAATCAAGAGATGGAGGCTTAACTGACTGAGTCACCCATATGCCCCAAGATCCTGAATACTAGTGCAATAAAGATAAAGCGAAGAACAGGGATAGTGAGATTAGTTTGGGACAATTTAAGCTAGAAATGTCTTAGAGAAATATAAAAGTTGTCCAATAGACCAGAAGTCAGCAAATATTTTCCATAAAGGACAAAGAGTAAATATTTTTGGTTTTGTGGGATAAAGATATATATATATCTTTATACATATATACACATATACGTATATGTGTGTATATATATATACATATATATATACATATACATATATATATCTTTGCCATTCTATCATGAAAGCAGTCATTAATGATAAGTATGTGAATAGGTATGATTGTGTTCTGATAAAATGCATTTACAAAAACAGGCCCTTTAGCCACTGTTCACCAAACCCTCCTGTAAACTGTTGAAAGTATCTAACTGTTGCAGAAATGCCATTGTCATAGGGTGAGCTCCCTGGAAACAGATGCTTAGAGGGGGGTGCCTGTAGAGGGTTTATTGATGAACACACTGTAGAATGACAAATGTAAGGAAGTAAGGAATCTAAGCCTGAGCACAAGTAGAACTTGAACTTGTGGTATGCTGATAAACAGGAAAAATAATCATTGATTTGTAGCATTTGCTGATTTGGATGGTGTATCTAAACCTTTCAAGCTACCATTATGAAATTCACTGAATGCAGAATTAGGAATGAGGCACACAGTCGGCTCTTAGGAGCCATATGGAGTTCGTTCCAGTCCACCTTTGAACTGAGCTATCATGTAGTTGCAACAGAGGCCGTGGCAGATCCTACAGAGCATTCTGGAGCTCAGACTCTCTCCAGTTACACAACACTCAAGCGACAGAGTTAATCTTTATACCTCGATAGTCATTGGTTGTGAGCAGCCCAAGGAAAAGAAAAAGGGGCTCCCTTGAGGTAAGGACACATCCCGGAGAGGAGTTATCTGTGGAGCTCAAGGATGGAGTGCTTCAACCATGAAAATCATCTATAATGAACACCATAGGACCCATCGATTATCAGGTAGCAGGAGTATGTTTGTGCAGAATTATATTGTATCCAACTTCTTCACAATATTTAGCTTCCAAAAATAGTGGTACAGTAGCAACTATATCTGTCATAAAGCTACATTTCATAAAATATTTTCTAACAATTGCCATTGATTATTTCATCAGCCAAATGACTTACTTTGTTAGATAAAATAGTTAGGACATGAATAAATTAAGCCATTTCAATACCATTTGCAATGATAATTCCAAAATTAAAAATCATAATCATCATAGCTTCCATCCTTTGCTTAATTCAGTATTTTTCTTCTCATTAAGAATAAACCTTAAACCTAATAATGAGCACAAGCTCTGCAGACAGACAGACTTGCATTTGAAATATGTCCACATCTTATTTTATAGCTTCGATAAAGTATCTTAACCTCTGAGACCCGTTTTCCAAAACTATACACTGAAAATAACATCTATTTTGTTAATGTTTGATTTGATATTATATGTAATTCATTATTTTAAACCTGTCCATCATCATTTCCCATGTGTTCAGTTCATGAATTGTATCTCTTCCTCCACCTAGATTTATTTTTGTCCCTTCTTTCAGAGCCAACCTTCTAGAAACTGGTGTCTCACTAATGCTTCTCAAACATTAATATTCTGGGCAATCACCTGGATATATTGTTAAAACACAGATTCTGATGCAGCAGCTATGAGGAGGTGTCTGACATTCTACATTTCTAACAAGTTCCTAGGATATGCTTATGCCATTGGTTCTCGGACCACTGTTTGAGCAGTAAGAATTATTCCTCGGGAGATAAATGCCACCTCATCCCCAGCACTCCACAGCATCTAATGAAACCATGAACAATTGGATTCATTGCAATTTAGGAGATTTTATCTTATCCCTATGAAACCATATAGTCAATATTTTCTTATTTCTTTTCTTTATCCCTTAACATGTTTAATCTCTTCCTTTAGCACTAAACGTAGACTCAACACTTCTGAGAATTATTCCACTCATAGGAAAATGGAGAATGTTGTAAAATTAGAGGAGGAAACAAAAATTCTTATCTTTTTAAATCAGAAAACAATATATAATTCTTTGTCCACTAAAGCATGATTTCTTTAATTTTTCAAGAAAAAAAACTGTAAATATTTATAGAAAAGTTAGAAAGTACAATGTCAAGTAAATTTAAGACATGGAGACGTTCTTTTGATTTTAGAGGTAGAGAGAGAGCACACGTGTGAGTGGGGCAGAGGGGCAGTGGGAGAGAGAGAGAGAGAGAGAGAGAGAGAGAGAGAGAGAGAGAGAGAGAGAATATCTTAAGCAGGCTTCATGCTCAGTGTGGAGCCCAACACAGGGCTTGATTCCATGACCCTGGGATCATGACATGAGCCAAAATCAAGAGTCAGACATTCAACTTACTGAGCCAAGACATGGAAATGTTCTATTATCTGAGCAGTTAGGTGCCCATGATGATCTGAGAAAAAAAAAGGGGGGGGGCGGAGTATCGTTACACCATACCTATCAGGATAGTTACTCTTTTTCTCCTCACATACCACTCACATACCCCCCCCACACACACACACTCTTCAGCCTGAGTTCCACCAATTTTTATACTACCATGAGGACATTTAAAAAATGTAAAAATATGAGTAACGTGAGACCCAAACTAAATAAAATGAGTAGATCAGTTATTTAAGTATTCAACAAGAAGGGTTTGAGGTAAATTTGAAAGTGAAATTTTCAAGTGGGCTATGAATTGGTAGGAGTAAACTAAAAATTAGATTGAATTTATGATCTAATTAGACAAGAAGGCAGGATCTTGCTGGAAGTGAAGTGATCATATACAACAGGAATAGAAACAGCCCAGATACAAATAGAGTAACAGATCACAGTCACATTCTATATTTCAGGAAACTGAGGCATGAATAAATTAAGTAATTTACCTAACATTACACAGCAAGTAAGTGACATTGCTACATTCCCATTCGATTAATCTTATTCTAGAACCTGCACTTTTAACTCTTGGTTGTATCCCAGGCACCCTCCTTAGAATTGGGACTGTACAAAATATGACAAAACATTTAAGAGTCCCTGTTCTCATGAAATTTACAAATCTTATACTTGGATGTGATCTTCTTTTTGCTGAGACCTATACAGAACTAAATTAAATATATAACAGAAGATTGGTAGAAGAGTAAAGCTGGGCACATTTTAGTGACATCTACTTGTCCCTAATTCAGACACACACTGATGGAATTAGAGTCAACGTGAATCCCTGAATTACAGGTTAAGTGTCCTGTACACACACACACACACACACACACACACACACACACACACACACCTTCAGACAAATGAACAAGGGACACACATACTTAATAAGTAGAGTCTGTTTCCCCAAATGATAAATATTCAAAAAAAGAAGTTTAAGGTTTAATATTTTAAATGGCTACTCAGAAGTCATTAGTTGTAAGAATGACATTTACAAGACATTACTCTGAGCACTTCATTACCTTGGCCACATCCTGAAGTAATCTTTAATAATTTCTTTAATGGAATGAGCAGATCAGAACTGTAATGAACCCCTTCAACTTTTTTTTAATGGACATTTTATTAGTTAAAATAGATATCTGCTTCTCTGTGTTTAAACCTCTTATGAAAACCCCACGTCAGTCATATTGGATATTAAAAAATAAAAATAAAAACTGGCTCTCTTCATTTTGATTAACCACCTCTAAATGTATTTTTGAGCTAGTGAAATCTAAGTATATTTTGAGGACCCAACAGACGTAGAATGCAGAGCTAAAATAATTTCAAAATCTCCAAATTTTTCTTTCTTCCACCATAGGGCTTGGACATTTGTAATACTTACACATGTGTATATCAATTTCCATTGGGTCTACTGGACTCCATATGGCATGATGACATTAGCACTGGTGGATTCCAAGTCAAAATGTATAGGAGCATCATTATGCTCTCATCCAAGAATAGAAGTCCTGAGGTGACACTTTTGTCTTAAATGTTTGCTAGAAATTAGTAAATTCACTGTTGTCAATCAACAGTTGGGGCAGATTTATAGAGTCAGTAAATTAGACCCATAAGCAGTGTGGTAGAATTTTTACAGCCTGGAGACTATGACATAAAATGGAACAATAAGATTTACAGCTTTGAGACTGGCACAGTTTCTGGTGTAGGGTGGCAAAATAGTACTGATGAAGTTTTCAGATTGAAATTATAAAATCTATAAGTAGGCAAGGCCCAAGTTTGGTTTTCATAGATCTTCTAGTCACACACACACACACAAAATCTCTATTACACAGTCATCTTCAAAACCATTATATTTTTTGTTCATAACCACATATATATGTATATGATACATGTACACATCTAAACCAAATCAAATCATACCATGTGCTAAAAAAACTATTACAGATACATTATCCTTTATATGGCTTTATGTAAGTTGGCAACATATATCCTATAAAGCTTCTTTTCTCTTAGATTACTAAAATGTGAGGGGTATACGCAGAGAGAAAATGATGGAAAACATGTTAGGTTAGATGACTAAGCCATGAGATGTGTAGGAAGAGAGGAAAGGACGGAAAACACATATACAGTTTTGTAGAGCTGACTTTCTTCAAACTGTTTACAAGCTCTACTTTTAAAATGCAAGGACATTTTCAAATACAACATAGAATTGTAGTGCAATAAATGCTCGATAAGAACAATTCTCAGCTAATGGTTCAGTCTTAGTGAATTGTGTTTTTACTATAAGCCACTTCAAATCCTTTTAGCAAAGGTGAAATATAAATGTAGAGGTAAATAAACTAAACAGAAGCACCATAATACTAGTTTATATTCCTTATTTAAAGTAACAGCAGATTCACTCCTTGCAAGAAAACAAAGAAATCTCACTAACTTTAACGTATTATTGAGTCACAGATGTCCCTGCCTCTGAATACTCCTCCTTCCAATATAATGTTTTCTGCCTCGCCTTGGCTCCTCCAACTGTGCAAAAATGCCAAATAACCCATGAGAAGCTGTATAATAAAGGATTTGGGGCAGGGAGATCCATTAGCAAACCCTATTTCAACTTTACATAATAGCAGGAGAGCAAAAGTGCTATTACTCAATTCAAGAGGGCTTGGGAATTGGTAGATTAAATAAAATCCACTTTAAATTGAGGAACAAACAAGAAAAAGAGATATTCCAAACTTAAATATTTTAACTTAAATAGGAAAGTATATATTTGTTTGCTAAACTTTTGATACACGGCCAAAGATATTTTTGAGTGTAGGTTTGATTGGAGCTTAGAATCACCTATCTTAAGTAAAGCACACCCAAAATTTAACATCAGTTCACCATTTCTCAAATTGTATGAGAATAACACAGACAAGGTAATTGAATTTAGTAATTCATCTTGGTAACAATCAACCAGCAGCGTGGGGAACAGGCAAGATTGACTGGTTAAGCCCTGAACTCAAGGGCAGAATCAAGAGGTGTGGAATACTAGACATGACTATGAGCACTCAACTGTGACTGCAACGGCAGGTCAGGATGCTTCTCAGAAGGAATTGTTGGTTAATCTGGTCAATCAATAAAGTGCAAATGGCTTAAGAGGGCTTCCAATATACATATGATTAAAATACAGTGGTCTCTTATGAAAGATAGGTTGGAGATGTGGCCGGGACTAAGGCAAAGGCTAGAAATATTGACTGCAAGAAACCTAGGAGGAAACCTAGGAAGTTTCTGGTGGGGAAGAGTGGCCCGGCCACTCTTAGTGGTCCTGTTAATGGTCCTGTTAATGTTGTATTACTTACATGTATCTTACCACAAATGAAATTTCTGTAACTTCTAATTCACCAAAGAGAAAATGATTGCTGCCAGAAGTTTCTGGGTTTAATCTCTTGTTTTACCCAGGAAAATTTATTCTAATACTTAAATATTTTGGTGCTACTTTCAAAGTTCCATGGAAGGAATTTTATTTACTATGTAGCCATCTATTTGGCTGTCTGCTCCTTCAAAGTATGTAGAAGTAGGGAAGATACACATAACTTGGGATGAAGTATTAAGTATCTACTTCAGATAAATTTTCTCCAAAACTAGGAAAAGGGGAAATCACAAGGAAGACTAAGTTTAAATAAACAGAAATCAAACTAGTGTTCCAGTCAGCAGGAAACCCCGAGACCCAGAGACTTAAAGAAAAACAAGCAAACAGAAAAGAAAGCAAGACAAGATCGCATTGCAGTCTAGGCCATGTGGGGAATTCTGCCAGGTTACTTTGAAAAAAATGAATAGCCACTGAAGAGTTTTAAGCAGAGGAATGACTTTATTTCAGTTAATGTTTTTATTTTTATTTTTTTCTTAATGTTTATTTCTGAGAGAAAGAGAGAGAGCATGTGTACATGTGTGAGCTGGGGAGGGGCAGAGATAGAGCAAGAGAGAGAATCAGAAGCAGGCTCCAGACTGTCAGCACAGAGCCTGACCCAGGGCTCAGGCTCACAAACTGTGAGATCATGACCTGAGCTGAAGTCAAACGCTTAACCGACTCAGCCCCCCAACCACCCCTAATATTTTTAAAAGACCATTCTGGTTGTAGGTTCCAAGTGGTTTCAGTGAAGAATCTTGTGACAAAAGAGATGACTAATGATGAGAGACAGAAATCTTACATTTAAAGTAAAACAGTAAAACTAGCAAACCTTATGGCAAAATGTCATGGTTTATATTTGCAAGAATATCTTGTCTTTGTGGAATTATAATAAGAGGGAAAGCAACCAAAATCAGGATTTGTTATATTCATTGGATAGCCCTGAAGAGAGATGGCTTTTAATAGAGGCAAACAAAGCACTTATCTGTCACCAAGTATACAAGAGCCATTCAGAGAATCTCATCTTTGACTCTTGTTCTACCTTAATCAATTTACCCAAACAGGTAGAATGGTAGTTGCCAAAGGCTGGGGCAAGAGGTGAATGGGAGTTGTTTAATGGGTTGAGAGTTCCAGTTCAGCAAAATGAAAAGAATTCTGGAGATTGCACATCAGTGTAAATGTGCATAATGCTACTAAACCATATATCTAAAAATGGTTAAGATGGTTAATTTTATGTTATGTATTATTTTACCACAATTAATTTTTTTAAAGCTCTTGCTATTTTTCTGGACCCTCACAGAATCCCTTACTATGATGAGAACAATGATATCCACCACAACTGTGGCTTACACATTACCATCTGCCACACACATCCCAGATCTCTCAAAGACAGTCTTCAAAACAGCTTTTATGTGAAATCCTTTTAGATAATTAAGACCTAATCTCTAAAGCTGAGAGAAAAACAGATACCATAGCAATACACCATAAATAACCTCCCTTTCTCTTGGATGTCACAAAAACCTCCTTCCTGAATTTCTGCGACTGGACCAATCCTGAAAATGGATACCAGATAAGTCTGAAAGGAAGATGAGTGAGTGCTGATAGATTCACATGCCAGACTGTCTTCATCTCAGTTGAGCCAAATGTTATACCATAAATGGCCAATTCTCTTCCATTCCCTTTGGCAAAGCATTCATTAATATAAAATTTCACATATACAAATGGGATGGGGGTGCCTGGGTGGCTCCATTGGTTAAGCAGCGGACTATGACTCAAGTCATGATCTCACAGTTCATGAGTTCGAGTCCCGTGTTGGGCCCTGTGCTAACAGTTCAGAGCCTGGAGCCTGAACCAGTCTCCCTCTCTCTCTGCCCCTCTCCATCTCACACTCTGTCTCTGTCTTTCTCAAAAATAAATAAATGTTTAAAAAAATAAATAAATAAAAATTGGGATGAATCTAAGCAGCCACTGTTCTTATTTTATACTCAGATCTTGAATCAATACAATATATCAATGAAATTTAAAAACTCAATTAATTCATGAAAGCAACGTAGCACATTAAAGCCAACAATTTTTAATAAATTTACAATGGACTAGGCACTATTCTAAACAGTTTAAATGAATCTACTCACTTAATCTTCACACCAACCTTATGAGCTGGAACTATAATTGCATTGTGAAAATGAGGAGAAAGTTCCAAAGACATTAGGAAACTTGCCTAATATGATACATAAATGGTGGACTGCAATTTTCACTTCAGCAAATCAGTTCCAGAACAAGTAATCTTAATCATTACTTGATACTGCTAGATGAAGAAAGTAAGATCCATAGAGGTGAAATGATTTCTCAAGACCATACAACCATGTAATAGAAGAGCCAGACCTCTTATTCCCAGTCCAGTGACTTTCTTCCCTTTTTCATATCAAAGCAATCAAAGTAACCATTTTGTAATCTCTCAATAAAACAAAGTAGTCCTAATGACTATGATATGACCATATTCCCTACTTGTCATGGTATAGGAAGTGAGAATTTAAAGGAGAGACTTTAGCAATCAGACATTTGGCCCCTCTGTCATATTATTCTTTTCTTTATATTGGTTAATTTATGCCAAATTACAGCACTTGTTTATTATTTTTACTCTAGTTAGTTCAAGAGTTTATAATTCAAAGCAAACACCATGTTTCTTTCTTTTTTTATTTAATATCACCATTTAGACAAAGATTTTAAGAGGTAGAGTGAAAGCACAGCTAATATATAATTGTAAGTGTAATAACATTTTAAATTAAAATATATTCCTTTTAATTCTATACATTGATTCTTGTCCAGCATATTAAATAAAAAATGCCTTACTTAGGTGGTCCTGAGATTTAATTAGGTGTGACATGACTAACTTTAAACACTTTTCTTCTTCTTTTTGTATGAGATGACATTTTTTGGTTGTTCTTTGACTTAGTAGCTAATACATTAAATTTTGAAGAAAGTATCACACAGAATAAGATTCGTTAGGGAAAAAAGACACAATATAAATATAAGTTACTCATTCATCACTGTCATTTAGCTGGCACAATCATGCTGATAGTTTGGCACTTTTCCTTCTCCTAGGTGTTAAGAAATGACTTGATCTTATCGGACACACAAGTGTCACCAAAGTGAGTATGAGTCATACTGGTCTTAGCAGGCACTATCCCTTTGATAATGTATAGAAAACTATTTTGTTTTGTTTACTGTATATAAACATGCAAAAAAAAATCTTAACAAAGGCTTGACATTCATTTTCTTTTTTTTTTATTTTTATTTTTATTTTTTATTTTTTTATATATGAAATTTACTGTCAAATTGGTTTCCATACAACACCCAGTGCTCATCCCAAAAGGTGCCCTCCTCAATACCCATCACCCACCCTGCCCTCCCTCCCACCCTGCCCTCCCTCCCACCCCCCATCAACCCTCAATTTGTTCTCAGTTTTTAACAGTCTCTTATGCTTTGGCTCTCTCCCACTCTAACCTCTTTTTTTTTTTTTTTCCTTCCCCTCCCCCATGGGTTTCTGTTATGTTTCTCAGGATCCACATAAGAGTGAAACCATATGGAACTGGAGAGTGTGATGCTAAGTGAAATAAGCCATACAGAGAAAGACAGATGACATTCATTTTCAAGTACATGACTGCCTTAAGTCACTTAGAGTCTACCAAAACAAAATCAGAACTCTGTTATTTGAAATCAGATCACAACTGTGTTCACATGTACCATTACAATTTAATCAATAGCTAACAAAATATTCTGAAATGATTGCAACCATTAGAGTTGTCTAAGCAATTCTTTATCTCAAATCAATCCATTTATTAATAGAGAAAAAGAAGAGAAAAAAATAGGAGACTACTTCAAGTCCCCCCCCCCCCCCCCCGCCGCTTATCATTCTCAAAAGGGAATAGTACAAAGGTGAGGCAATGTACACTGGTCATAAAATGTTCGGACAAGAAAAAGAAATCATGGCATGAAGAAGAATCACTTTTGTTGAAACTAAAGTGAATAATACAAAACTGTGTTCTCTCAAGGCTGAGTCCAAGGCCCCAATTCTATCACTATTGGAGAAAATGATGCAAGTTCAAGAGTCAAACTAGTTTCTACTATCAAAGCAGTAGATTATCCTGGGATTAGTACTTGAAACCACTAAGTTCTACTTCTGCTTCTATTGAGCAGTACTCTCAAATAACCTGGTTTCTGGTCACTCTCCCTATCTACCAGGACATGTGAAGTTCTCTAATGGTCTACATAAATGGATACATATGAGTGAGATAAATATTAAGCAATTTGAGATATTGATTTCTTTTCAGGTAACAAATCTGAAACTGCAGTTCCTACTAATTTGTTGTTGAGTATGGAGGTGACACAGTTAAACCTGATAAATAGAAGGTATGCATTACGGGCTTTTCTCTAGAGATGGTGATGGGCTTTACACTCACCCTCCTCTTTGAATGTAAGACTAGATCCACATATGCAAGGTTGTTGGCACTGCCTGGAAATTTCATCATGACCATTAAATAAGTTAATGTTAAGTAGTGGGCACAAGAAAAAAAAAATCTGATGTTTCTGGCACAAATAGATGGATGTTCCAATTAACTAATCTAGCCGGATTCAGTTCCTGACTCATAAGGCAGATCTATAACACTGATACTAAAGAATTTAAAATAAAGAGGACAGCAGTTAGGCCAGTATAATGAATTTAACTATAATAATATGCTAGAATTATCTAAGTAGAAATAGCATTGATAATGTACAGAGGTGCTAAAGTGGGAATATGGCTGAGACTGGAGCAGGGCATACTCAGAACAGCTTCATTTGGTAGGGAAATGTATCTTATGGGTTACAACATGTGAAAAATTTAATTATGCACACACACTGAGGCCTGAATCAATAATGCTTAAATATGATGATGATTATAACTATATTCACAGTTGATCAATGCTTCAGTGTTCTAAAAGAATTCTAAAAAACTTCCTAGCAAAAAAATAATCTGTATCTGTTATCCTGTTTTGTCCCAAAACAAAGAATTTTAAGAAACTCAATATAGTAAACAAAAAACAAAACAAAAAAACCTCACCCCTATTTTATTGAATTACCACTATTGAAATTTGGACAGTTGAAATATCCATTTTTTTTTTAATGTAGAAGACAGGATACACAATTGTAGTCCATTGTGGGGTTTTGTTGTGTTTATCCTCTAGATCACACCTTAGTTGTTAGATCCATCTGGACCTTGATCTGATATTTAGTAAGTCAAAGGTAGACAGCAGGGAGGAATTTGAGGAAAGAGTCAGGAAATGTTTGGGGACTATAAGCTAGAATGCTTAATTCAGTGAGTGGTTATGGAAAAGTAAGAAGCTCAATATTCTAGATGAGGTCATAATTTTTTTTTCAATTGTATTAATCAAGGCCACCAAAGAAATAATTGGAATATACAAATTATGATAATTCAAGGAGGGTTATGTAAAGGGATAACACAAAATTGTGGGCAGAGTACAGGGAGGTTGTGAGGAATGGTGCCATGGCTAGTAAGAGTAGTGCACCATTCTACCCAATGGACTGTGGAAGGAAAAGTTTACCACTCTTCAGAGGCTGAAAAGTCTTTGTGGAAAGATTGTCTCAAGGAATTGAAATCTTTAGTCAAGGAACTCACTTGGACCCTGGCTGCACCACAGGGAGGAAGCAAAAGTAATGATTCCCATCTCCTTGTCCTCTTCCAATCTATTGCTGAGATTCCCAGTGAATTAGCCCACTAGAAGTTTGAGGGAGAGAACCCATTAATGTAACCCATGTAGATCAATTCATGAGGCATTGGTGTATATGGAAAAGGGTGAGGAGAGGTGGAAGTGGAGGGGGGAAACATTCAGCATGTGTAGCAGAACACAAAGTCATCCTTTCAAACCTTACTGACATGCAACAATTTCTTTAGAACTATGCCGGGAGATGTGTTTTGCCTTTCTTTTCTATTTTTTTTTAATGTTTACCTATTTTTGAGAATGTGCAAGTGGGGGAAGGACAGAGAGAGGTGGACGGAGGATCCAAGGTAGGCTCTGTGCTGACAGCTGTGAGCCCGATGTGGGGCTTGAATCACGAACTGTGAGATCATGACCTCAGCTGAAGTCAGACATTCAACCGACTGACCATCCCCTTATCTTTCATTTCTAGAGAAGAAAAGAGATACTTAAATGTACCAAGCATCCATTCCAGATAAGCTGTTTAAGTAATACATCTTAGGGGCTAAGCAAACAAGCTTTGGAGTCAATCTGTCTGGGTTTGAATTCTCTCCATCAACTCTTTAGCTGTTTGACATTGGACAAATTACTTAGCTTCTCTGTACATAAATCTCTTCATCTCTGTAGTAATAGTGTTATAAATCCTCATTCAGACAAGTATTTGGAGAATTCAAGGAGATAATAAATGTAAATTAATAATCAGAATTAAAAGCAAACCTCAATAGATGAATATCATGATAAATTTGTGATACATTAGTAATAAAAAGAATGGGCACCAAGGATAAGCCCTATTGTTTCAGAGTCTCAAAGCTTTCTCCTGCTGATTTTCTCCTAAGTTATTTTAGACTGAAGAGCCATTGCAGGTGAAGACACATTGCTGAGCTCAACAAGGTTCATTTCTAGCTTCTTGAAACCTTGGTGCAAATTGGAATTAACAGAGACTTTTTAGACATTTTCTTTCATTATCACAGAACATGATAATGACAAGAATAAGTGAAATCATGAATAAGTCTATATCTGCTCAGTGTTAGCCTCCTGGAAGAGAAAGCAGTAGAATCTGTAGAATCTGCGAGTGCACCCCTATAATGGTTTTGATTGGAACACTGTACTGTCTCCCCCTTCTGGAGTCAAATGATGCCATTTTTCATATTCTGAAAGGAGCACCACAAGAGGTCAATGCAGAAACAACTTCCCCTCATAAATCTTTGTTCTCTTATGAAAGTTAATCCAAAGAAAACTGGAAAACAGGTGGATTATCTGTACATAGTTTATTCCATGTGTTATAAAGTTTGTGAAAAAAAAATTACCTGCTCACAAACTGCAGGATATCTAACACCCTTACTGGCTGTCATGTCCTCTTGAAGCTGTAAGCAGATTCGTCATTGCATAGGATGCCTGCCAAGTATACCTTTATATGCACAGATTTTAACACTATTTAGCTTCTCTTACAAGATTTGACTGAAGTATGTTTCTACTGCCTTGATTTTCTGACTACCCTCATTTTGTAATATAATCTAATATTGTCAGATAATTAACATTTCCACAGCTGTGCTTTGTTTAGTGGAGGTCTGTTTTGATAAGACTTCAAAATAACTCTTATTCTTATTAATCCAGACTAACATGTTTGGAACAGAAAATACAATAAAACATGACTACAATTATTTGACTTCCTATGGATCCCCCATATCTACTCCCTAGTACTAATAGATTTTCAGGAAAGCATAACATCTTACTTGGTACCCTACAATAGTGTCCTGTAAACAGGCATCTTTGGTTTCCAAAATTTTTATTTTATACCTTAGACTAGTTAAAAGATTAATGTATCAGTTTTTTAGGGTTGCCACAGTAAAGTATCACAAGATAGTTTGGCTTAAAGAACAGAAACTTATTTTTTCACACTTCTAGAGACTAAGAATCAGAGATCAAGGTGTCTGCAAGCTTGTTTCCTCTAAGACCTCCTCTCTTCTTGACTTGTAAATAGTCATCTTCTCCCTCTGTCTTCACATGGTCTTCTGTCTGAGTTGTCTGTGTCCTCTTCTTATAAGGACACAAGTCATACTGGATTGGGGTCCACACTCAGGATCTCATTTAACCTTAATTACCTCACTAAAGACCCTATCTCCAAATAGTCACAATCTGAGGTACTAGAAGTTAGGACTTCAACATATGAATTCTGTGAGAACAAAATTTAGCCCATAAGAGTTAATTACTGCATGAAATGTTTAAGACATGCTTCTGAGACAACAATTTTAAACTTTATACCAGGAAGTATGGCAGAGTAAAATCCATGACTGATGAAATATAATATGCCCAATACTATTTCAGGGTTTGCATTGGTTCTTCCCTCTGACTGGAATGCTTTCCTAAGGATAGTTCCATGTCTCACTCACTTTCCTCCCTAAACCTTTACTTAGTGTCTTTTTCTCAGTGGGACATCCTTGATTTGTTCTTGGACACTGTCCACAGAACTCTACACCACACTTTCCTTCTCTGATGTTTCCCTAAAGACTTTCTGCCTACTAAACACCTTACATTTTACTTATTTTTTAATTGTCCTTTTTTTTTTATATCAACTAAACTTAAAAAGTTCTGTGGGCATAAGGATTATATTTATAATATATTTATAATAGTTTTTTGATATATTGAATATATTGAAAATAGTTTTTTTAATAGGATTTAATAGTTTTTATAATAGGATCTGGCATGTAGTAAGAGATTAGTAAATATTTGTTGAGTTAATGTAAAATAATTTCATAAATGCCATTATTTTTCTATTAAATAGGAATAAAGAATAATTTATTCTATTCAATTGAGTCTCCTAAGTACTAGTGGTACTTGAATGTTATCTGTGTGGTATTTTTGGAGGTATAATCACATCTAAGCTTTGTATTTCCAGATTTCTTTAGCAAGCAAAGAACCTCTTGCCAACATGTTACTAAAAATTCCAAGCACACTCTTTGCAAACAGATACTGATTTAAAGCGCCTCTTCAAGTACCTTTGAGTGTAGGAGAAGAATGTGACAATGAGTGTAATTTTTGTGAAGAGTGATATTGAGGTCTACACTGGGGTCAACAAGAGGATGGATAAAATGAGGTTGGTTGAGTTAAGAAATTACTTCCAGATTAACAATTCAGGGATCTGCTATTTGATGTACAATTGGTGCCATTCTAAGTTAATAAACAAAGTAATGGCTTGAGAAATGAAAAGAATGAATCAAATGTAAACTGAAGAAAATAAAGATGGAGAAATAGAACCTTTGGAGCCGTGGATATTTATATTAGCTGTCCTGCTTAGGTGACTTAGCAGATTTGTTGATTTGCATGAAAACTATGCCACCCATGCATCTTTTCTAGAATATATAGTACAGCATACTAGTACTCATAGTTTGTACTTCATTAAAATTTAATGATGTAAATTTAAATTTTAATAATATAAATATAATTTTTTCATGGAAGTATATATTCAAATGATAAATGTGATTAGGTCATGGTTGATATATAATGTGAGTTCAAATTATAAGTGAAGTACCTTGGTTTCATAGGAAGATTAAAGATAAGGAGTCCTGAATTCTTGACCTAGTCCTGACCCATTCTAAATATACAATTAGATTTAAATTTGAAATAATCACACAGACTACTGTATGGAAAATAGACCTATAGACATTTGGGGGTATGTGTAAGAGTAGAATCAAGAAAATAGTTAAAACGTCATTCTGATAGTTTTGTTAAAAATTACAATACCTTGGACTAAGATGGTAGCAGGAAGCAGCTGAATGTGGAGCTTATGGTGATAGGGTCTGCTGAGGAATTGGTGGGTTGTGAAAGAGTGGGAGAAATGAAGGATAAATGCAAGGCACTTATTCTTTGACCCAAACATTTATATGTTGTTCCTCAAAAAAACTTATATTATTAGCCAGCTTTTATCCAATATTCATTTCTCAAATGTTTATTCAGTGGTTACTTAGAATGCACCAACTACTAGATGGTAGGGTTCAAGTGATAAAAATTATCAAAAATAACATGGTTCCTATTAGACTATAGACTACTGGAAGCTCTCACTAGGCTCTTTGTAGTTACGCCAGCACATGGTACCATCTTTTGAATACAGGAAGTGCTCCCTAAGTTTTAATGGAAGAGAGGAACAAATGATTCAGTCACTGTTCTACATTGCTTGCTATCTAGACTTTTATTTCATTATGGTTAACTTAGATGATCTTTCATCTTCTTCTACAGAAAAGATTTTTTTGAAAGTGTACATATTTCTTTGTTCACATTATTATATGAACTAGTTAGAACTAAATAAAGCTAGATCTTATGGATACTATACCATAAATACTCATCCCTACCTTAAATATTTCCAATATTTCCCTTTTCTTTTTAGAATTCTTTTTTTAAGCTTATTTATTTTGAGAGAGCTCAAAATAAATAAATAAGCTTAAAAAAAGAGTGAGCAGGGATGGGGCAGAGAGAGAGGGAGAGAAAGAGAATCTCAAGCAGGCTCCAAGCTGCCAGCTGCAGAGCCTAACACAGGACTTGAACTCACAAACTGTGAGATCATGACTTGAACCAAAACCAAGATGTCGATTGCTTAACCGACTGAGCCACCCAGGCGCCCCTCCCTTTATCATTTTTATGTGTACTTGTAATTTCTTTTTGCTATAGATAATATGCTAAACCAATAACTATTAATGTGTATTTGAGGTGTGTTTGGTACTTTTGTCCAAAATTTCAATATATTTCTGCTATTATGTCTATGGATCATCATTATAATATTACCATCTTATGGTCTTAAAGCACCTAACAATTTGATATCCTGTTCTAATTTATGTAATTTTATCTACAGATACATTTTCCAAATTACTCCTCATCTCACCAAAAGAAAAAAAATCAACTAACCAAACAAACACAAAAGAACCTTACATCAGCATACCATAACAAGTTAAACTATTTGTGATCAGCTTTATGCCAAGGAAGATACTAATTGTCCTTTTTCCTTCATCTTTCCCTTTCTCCCTTATAATAAACTAGAGATTGCAATTCTGTGTGCTGGCTTTACTATAACATCCCTACTTTCGCCTTTTAAAAACTTCTTTGAAAACAAGAGGATATTTATGAAGGCAGGAAACAGGAAAAGGGCTCTTCAATTATAAAAATAACCAAACATATTAACTATGTTTTGAGAAATTATGGACATCCTGTAGAAATACAGGGGCACAGACTTTTATTACTTGTTTTCTACTTATTCCCAAAAGGAGTAAAATCACATTTCCCAGATATTAGAATAAAAATCTCAAGAGTCCATACATGTAAATCTACATAAACTTGAATTTCATATATATTAAGCACAGTTAGGGCAAAATCTTAAAACAGTATTCAAGAAGAAAGCTAAGGAATACTCCTATAACTTAATAATTATAAATTGTAGATGGCTCTTGCTAATTGTCAATACAGATCATTTTCTAGACTATGTTCTTACCTCTCTGACCTCCTATTTTACCTTACTATTAACAAAATGTCTTACCTTCCTAGTTGTAGTGGCAATAACTTCCTTTGACCATCCCCCCTACTCAGTAATACTATTAAATAAGAATCAGAGTGCCTAGGTGTCTCAATGGGTTAAGCATCCAACTTTGGCTGAGGTCATGATCTCCTGGTTCATGAGTTTGAGCTTTGTGTCAGGCTCTGTGCTGACAGCTCAGAGACTGGAGCCTGCTTCCAATTCTGTGTTTCCCTTTCTCTCTGCCCTTAACCCACTCGTGCTCCATCTCTGTCTCTCTCTCTCTTTCTCTTTCTCTCTCTCTCTCTCAAAAATAAACATTAAAAAAAGATTAAATAAGAATAAATTTATTTTCTGTATTTAAATACTACCTTTATATGGTTTCTGTAATGTGCTATTATAAATATTTCTTTATGAGGCTTTCTATTCAACTAGTTTGCAAATATCTTAAAGGAAAAACGGTTATTTTGTTCTCGCCCAGTCTTTTATTCTTTCATTCAGTAAATATTCACCGACTGCCTCCCTCTGTATTTCATTAAAACTAGCATGTCACTGATGGTAAGATATACCATATTATTTTATCTGCAAATAAGAAAGAGAAGATAATCTTTTTAATGGATCTATGATCTGTTATCAATGGTATAATGCATCCTGTTTATAAAGATATTTTAAAAGTTTAAAGATGTGCATTTCAGACTAGATGAAATTTGGTATGTACAAGAGATTTTTTTAGGTGGCCAGTGTATATCAATGAAAAACCACAACAACAAGAGATTAAGTTCCCTCGGGTGATGACATCTGATCAAAGACTAAAAGAAGTGAATAATTTTTCTTATGTGGATATTTTGTGATTGATCACTCCATGCAAAAAGAAGAGCTAGTGCAAGTATCCTGAGGCTGGAGCACACCTGGCATGTTTGAGAAAAAACAGGAAAGCCAATGTGAGTGAAGTGTGAGAAAGAGAAAAAGAAAAAAGAAATAAGGTAGGTAATAAAGATAAGTGGGAGTCGGATCATGTGGAACTTTATGAACCATCCTAATAACTTTGGCTTATGCAATGAGAAAAATAGAAACCTTTTGTAGTTCAGAGCTGAATAATACGATTTTATTTATGTTGTAACAGGATAATTCTTGCTGCTAATAAAAAAGAAGGTTATTGTGGCTCAGGTGTGAATGGTGGTGAGAAGGAATATAACTCTGGATATATTTGGAAAGTAATGCCAACAGAGTTTCCTAACAGATTGGATGCAGAGTTATAAGAAAAAGAGACAAGTGAAGGAATGTTTGAAGCATTTTGTCCCGAGCAAATGAAAAGATTCAGTTGTCTTTAACTACAACAAGAAGGTTTTTTTACTAGAGATAACAGTTCTGGAAAGTCAGGATTCACATGTCTCATGGGACTCCAAATGGAGATATTGAGTAGATATTGAGAGATATTGAGTTGGAGATAGGAGTCTGGAATTTAAGAACAAGGTCTAGGGTTGGAGATATAAATTAGGCAGTTTTTAGCAGGTAAAGTGTACTCAGTCATTACACTGAGATCACCAAGGGAGGATTTATGGATAGATAAGAGAAGAACACCAAAGCCTGAGTGCTTGCATACGCCAACATTAAGAGTTCAAGGAGAAGAGGAGAAATCAGCAAAGAAATCTACAAAGGATTGTTCAGTAAAGTAATAGGAAAACCAAGAGTGCAAGTGTCCTGAAGCCAGATTCAACCTCAGGACACAGAAGGCTAAATAGTCCAGAGTAAGTTCTCAATAACTGTCAAATGAGTAAATTCCTTTTTACCCATTGACTCTTTCATGGCTTGAACAGCCTATTCTCTTACCCAATTAGAGTACAGAGTGATGATACCATAATTTCTAGTATACATTCTTCTACCATTAAAACACATGGAGGAGATCTATAGCAAGCCCTTCACAGAGATCAATTACATATGACAAGGTGTATTATACACAAATTTGTAAAGGACAGACAAGAAAAGAGAGAAGACATGAAATTCATTCTATCCAGTGGTGATATTTATGGTCAGCTCTGCTACATTTTTCTAGGTGAGAAAGTTGATGACATTATTACCCATATGATGTTTGGAGATTTATAAATAGATTTAAATTATTTTCTTATTTCCTTTCGTATTTGTCTTTTAATAATAAGAGTTGAAATGTATCCATTTAGGCAAGATACTAAACCTCATAATTGTTTGTGGCTTTCTTTTTTTTTCCTTTGGCCAAATAAATTCTAGCTCTAGTTATGCTCACAAAAAGAATTCAAGCAGACTGGTTGAACATTTACCACCCTGATGACAAATGGTGCTTTAGGTATGGCATTTCAATTTTGGTGCTGTGGATAGAAATGTAATAAATCAAATATTTATATGCTGTTCATTTCTGACAAAGCCTGTTCAGCAGGGACATAGAAAAAAAACATCTTTTATGAGGAAAAAAGCCTAGATAAAAATCCCAGTCATATAATTTACTGCAGTTTAGAGTTTACTACTGCTATTAATGGGCATCCTCTATTAGATGGTATATTGAGATAGTATTAGACAGGTGACTAGAAGAGAAGGATTTATGAAATCAGCTAAGGAGAGATAAAACTGAGGTTACATGGAGACATATAAGTCAGAGAAATTGAGGAGTAGATAGAAATAGCATTACAAAATATATCAAGGTCAAGCAACTCATATTGTGGAATTGAGTGAATCAATCCAGTTGATCTGTAACTGTCAGAATATTCCAGAGACTACTGTGGTGATAGGTTAGAACAAACCATTCAGAATACATCATTGTATCTGTCTTATAAAAATAGTAAATTATATATGTGTGTGGATGTTTATATCTATGTATGATGTAATCTAGTTTAAATGATTTCAATTAAAAGGGTTGAAAATTTAGAGTAACTGTAAAGAAAACAACAGTAAATGGATAATTATTCAATTTAGGAAGAAATTTTAATATCCTTTTATGTTAGTAAGTAATTAGGGAGAGTTAGAGATTTGGGGTCAAATAATTCAAAGGTTTGTTTATAACAATCCTCTTAATGGTTGCCACATCTTCCATCTTCCTGCCCCTTCTATCTAATGAATTGATTCCATATAAAATATGGCTTTAATTATGTTATCTCTCCTTGCTATTACTGCTATTCACAAACATTTAATAACTCCACACAAAGAAATAAATCACAAATACTTTGGCCTGGCATTGAAAGCTGACACCACCTGTCTCCAGTCTGGGGATGAATCACTTATTACTCCTCAGTAAGACTCCTTAGATCCAATAGATAGGTTTGATCTGCTTTGCTCTATAAAGCCTCTTGGTTTTCTTACTCCTTAATCTTCTTTGAACCAGACTTGGTCTCTGCTTCCCACACTCCACCACTGCTGCCTTATTTCTCCTCAATACCAACTCAAGCCCCACCTCCTCTCTAATGATCTGGTTACTGCAACAGAAGTAAAAACTTATCTTATAATTGGATGCAAATGTTTTATTGGAAGTAATGGTTCCTGTACTTATGTGTAACAACCGCAAGACCTAGAATATTGTTAGAATGTGAAGAATGTGGTGAAGAATGATGAATTAATTTATACTGATGCTAGGAAAACTGATTTAGCCACAGTAGATATCTCATAGCCAAAAATAATAGTATAGATATTTAGTCAATCATTTGATTAAAATGAGGGATTACCAAAAAAAATGGGAAATTCTAAAAGCATATAAATGCTTCAAACATTTTATGTGAATATAAAGTATTGAATACACATCCATTCACCAATTATTTTTAATGTAGGTCCCAAATCTTTTAGTTAAATGATTAAAGTTCTGCAGTGTCTTGTTTGCATAAACTCCAATCTAATGTGTGAATTTCAGCTTGAGTTTCTTCAAAGATAGCTGGAATTTAAGACAGTTGCTAAGCAATGTAATGTAGCATGCCTCCAGATTTTTCTGATTTTCTCCCAAGTTTTGGCTTTTCTGCCTATACATTCAGCAGATTTTCTTTTCCTCTCATCTTCAAGTCTATCCTAAGCATTAAAGTTCATTTTCATGCAAGCATCCACACTTTGTCTTTCACACTCATATTTCATCTGAACAGACATACTTAAAATTCATAATTGCAAATGACAATGTTAACTGGAATAAATAAGTTCAGGAATGAACACAAATGATTTTTGGTAAATTCAACGCAAATGATACAAAAACACAGGCTTTTGATCCAAGACGTCAGGATGCAATGGGCCACCATCTGCATAATTTAGAGTTGACTAACTAAAGGTTCAGTTAAGGATTTTTTCCTATAAAATAAATACTCAACAAATATAAATTAATCACTTATTAGCTGAGCACTGTGACTATGGGTCTGCAGCTGTCAAAATGAAAGACATGTGAAAGGGGAGGATACAGGAATGAATGAACCGGAGTACCAGCATCAAAGGCATTACAGTTTCTCTGGCGGGTTGTGAGATCCTAAAAAATAGCACCAATAAACAAGCAAACAAATAAACAAACAAATATGTGAATGAATAAATGAATGAATGAATGAATGAATGACAGTCACTGGACTTAAGGCATAAAAAACTGCACACATAGTTGGAAGCTGAAGGAATTATTCCAAGACTGCTTCCTACCCTGTGCTTGGAACTCTTTTACTCTGGTTTGTTCCTTTTAAGTTCCAACCAAGTCCTTCTTACCAGTGCTGACTTCCTCTTCCATTTCTGCTACCACCCTAGGGAGGTGCAGTCATAATAAAGGCAATGTGAGTAATCAAGATGCCAACTATTATAATGTTTCTGACCCTAAAACAAGTCACACAAATATGAAGACAATAAGGTTCAGTATTTTCCCTAAGTTTCCTTAAAGGCTTAGAAGTAAAACAGGTGACACAATATAGGCAGGAAGCCACACAATCTGTTATCCACATGGATTTAAACAAAATAGGAAAAAGGATGGCCCAATGGGATGTGAATACCTAGGCCTACATTAATATTTTTGTACATTTGTAAAATTATTTAATTCATGAAAAATACTTCCCAAACTTCTTAGAACCTTCTCCTTACCACCGCTAGAACATAAGTGACTCTCCCTCTAATTATAGTTTACTTCTCTTTTGTAGGTATGTGCTTCCTCTTTTTCTTATCATAAGATCATTACCATGGAAAGGGAGACTCATCACTTGAACAACTGGGATTTCCACCTATTCCATTCTGTGGCAGTTGACCTTCTATTCCATTTGGTCCAGCCTAACTATGTCTTAAGATCAATGAACTTTTGTGGTCACTTTGTCTGGTTTCCGCAAGGTGTCAGAGCTCTGTGATTTGTGAATTCATTGACTTTATATTTTCTGTTTCTACTAATATGATGTTTAATTTTATGGGTACACTTAACTGGGCCACAGGGTGCTCAGAAATACAGTCAAACACTATTCTGGATGTTTCTGTGAAAGTGCTTTACATGACATTAACATTAAAATAGGTAGACTGAGTAAAGCAAACTTCCCTCCTTAATGTTGTTGGGCCTCATCTAATCAGTGGAAGCATTTAATATAACAAAAAAGACCAACCTTTCCAAAGTGAAGAGGATTCCTTCTTGCCTGACAATCTTTAAACTGGAGCATTGGCCTTTTTCCTGCCTTAGGACTTGAATTGAAATCAGATATTTTTGGGTCTAGAGTCTACCAGCCTTTGGAGTAGAACTACACCATTGATTCTTCTTGTTCTGAGGCCTTCAGACTTATACTGGAACTATTACTATCTGCTGTCTTTGGTTTCCAGCTTTCCAACTCCCCCTGAAGATGTTAAGAGTTGCCAGCCTCCATCATGTGAGCTGATACCTTATAATAAATATCTCTTTATATATATATATATATATATATATATATATATATATATGCATCCTATTGATTTCTCTGGAAAAGCCTTATCAATACAACAAAAAAGACTTTTTATAGTTCTGTTTTCAGAGGCAATATCTTCTCCCTCTTAATTCTTTCTCTGATTAATACTGCTTAGGTAATAAATTGTCTACTCCTATTTCCCTTAGCCTCTTCAGACCACCAATGTCAGAGTTGAACTGACTTTTTCACTTTGGTTTTCTTTTTACCCCAATAGTGACTCTCCAAATGCCTGCCTATATTTTATGCACTGAAATTTAGGAGCACTTCTCATTGTTCCCAGGTACTTAGTCTAGATTACTGGATCAACACATCCTAACCATGATAAGCACTCAAGCTCCTACATATATGATTTTAAAAATATTACATATGGTTAATTAAAGGAAAAAAATGAGGGATATTTACTCTTTAAACATTCTCCTATCCTACACACACACACACACACACAAGCACACACATACATGCACACGAAACTTTGAAATGATTCAACATCAAGTCAGCAAGGAGTCTAAAATATTATGCATAACATAATATGTAAACATTATGAGTGACTTTATAAAATAAGCTTTCATTGGAATTATTTGGAATTATTTAGAATGTTCAGAAAATTGTTTTTAAGTTCAGCATTTTATGCCACAGATGATGTGAGAAGATGTAGCTTTTATAATTAAAAAAAATGACAATCCATAAAAAATTTGGAAAATGGCCACTTAACCACTTTTATCTGGCATGTTAGGGCACCTCACATTAAATGGAAGGCCCATTGTCTGACTCCATCAGTCAAAGCAGATGAGAACCAAAACCCCCATACCTCAATGAAGTGCGGATATGAACAGCAGCTAATTAGGATTACAGAAGTTCTGACGAACTAGAAAGTAATGAGAACAAGAGTGAAAAACTCTGGAAAATGCTGGAGTTTCCTACACAGAGACTTGCCTTCCCCAACTCTAACAGAACTTATGTTGGTACACCATATAGACTGATCTATCCTAAAATCCCAACCCTAATTTCAAGAAAAACAAGGTTTAAAGACTCCATGCTTTTGAATATACTGTGGTTCAGTATCTAACACCTACCTTTATATGGGCCTTGAATATTTTTTTAGTCTCCTGTGTATGTTTGGATCAGCAAGAAGATTCACAAGTCACAACTCAATATTCCTGGCACCTCTAACTTTGTCGTAGAGAAGGAAGTGAAACATCAAAAAGCTCAGCTCATGATTAGCACTGAATGAATTTGCCATACCTTATGTTCTCTTTGTGAAGTGAGAAAGTTTACCAGAGCCGATGAGACACGGAGAACACTGTAAGAAAAAACAAAGATTATATGATGAAAAAATAAAGCAATATTTCCAGTATTTATAATTAAAAACAGATGAACTTAGCATTCCATGGAATTAAACATGAAAATACAGCTGCTGAGAAGCACAAACAATATCTCATAAATCCAGGGTTTATTTGAAATACCCAAGATCCATTTAAATATTATGCCTTATTTTTTCTTATTGGAAGAACATCGTATGAATACAATTCTACATCATTTTCAACATGGGATTCACGAAATATTCACTGAAAGTCTATTATATGCTAGGTACTGTGTTAAGCACTGTGTGTGAAAGGATATATTGAATAGGGTACTAATCTGCATGATGCTAAGAGTCCACAAGAGAGAGACATGCAAACAATATACTCTGATAGGCTCAAATACATGGTTTTAAAGAGATTATGGAAACAAGGAGATTGAAATATTCACTTAGATTGAAATATTCACTTAGATATATCAATGATCACATCTCAAAGTCAAGAATCATCAGTAGGAATTTGCCAGGAAAATAAAGCTACAGCAAGCATTTCAAGCAGAAAGAATATTATTTAAATAGGCATGGGGGCATTCAATATTATGATATATTCAGATAAATACAAATAGTTTAGTGTGGATAGACTGGTTGATATGAATTACAAAGATTCACAGATGACCAAAGAAAATTGGAGAGGCCAGAATGTGAAGGGCCTTGAATTCCATGTAGGGATTCTGGCTTTTATCTTGGAAGTATCCACTAAAGATTAAGCAAAGGAATCATAATGTAAATCAGATTTATGTTTCACACTAGCTGTAACACTGGCTGTAACATAGAAAATGGACAGGATATTTAAATACGAGACACCTGTGTTTGATCAGGTGAAACTATCCATTTAACCATACTTCTTTACCAATACTTCTTAATAAAGATAACTGCCAGGCACTTTGCATATATTAACTCATTAAATTCCCTTAAGAGTTGCATGAGTTAATTACCATTATCCCACTCCTACATAAGGAAAGTGAGGTATAGAAAGTTAAAGGAGATATTAAGAAAAGTGTACATAAAGTAGGAATGATTTTAACTTCTGTTGTATTTTTTAGACTGACAAAAATCAAATAGAAAATATTCATATTTATCAGCTTTTATGTAAGCTGTCTAGAATTAATCTGTCTTTGTAAGACCACACTTACAAGCAAAATCTTGATTTTATTCAATACACTTAGTCAAAAGGTTTTCTTTGTTAGTGTATTTTATTCCTAATAATTTCATAAAAATAATCCAGTGTGGATATTTAAGCTATACATATACAATTCACATACCTAGATGCACAAGTATATATTTGTGAATATCACTGACCCACCATTACCTCCACCAATGCCAGTAACTATCAGATAAAACTTGTAATGTTCTGTGTTACATAGGAATGGTAGGGGTGGGAAAGAGATCAAGAGGGAAATTCAGTACTTGCTATTTTAAATATAAACCTAATAACCCTTTCTGACTCTTTGGCAATGTTGTTGTTCCATTAAAACACTATTTTTAAAAACTTGGATTATTGGAAACAAATTCTTATTTAAACTTTGAGTGACATCCCACATTCGTACTTTTTAAAATTTCTTTTCTTATTAAAATATCTAAATCAAAATGTACTTCTCATTCTTACCATTTTTAAAAATTTAGGTGCAAAATGAAATTCTAGTACTGCCTTAAAAACTGATATTCAAAAAAATTAACATGAAATTGCTAAGTAATGCACAAATTAACACAAATCAGAGTTCATTACATGGCATTAGCAGCTAATTTATTGAAATCATTATGTCTGCTGTTAGAGAGAGCCATATGCCAACTCCAGAAATAACAAGCATTCAGAATCAGGGTCATTGCCTTCATATTTGCATATGTGATACATTAATTGATCTCATGTGCATATTAAAATTAAAACTGCATTTTTCTTGAATATTCCCTAAGAAGTTTGGAGAGCATTATGTTATTAAGGCAAATGTTTATTTCTAGATAATTTCTTTTGCATATGTAAATTTACTCATACAAATCATTATTAGTTACATGTTTCCTTATTTTTCTTATAGTTCAAGTATGATTTCTTCTTCTTTTTACAAATGTGTTATTTTATGCTTTTATACTTCTATCTTTACCCTATATGCAGTAAAACGTGTAATAATTCAACAGCCAATTCTGAGATACATATTTACCTTAAAGTAGAAGGAAATAAATTATTATTATGGGTTTAAAAATTTAAATTGCTCTAAAATAAACAAATTAGAGAATATATTTTTTATAGTTTCTCTGAAGGATTTTTTTAAATTTTTTTAACGTTTTTTATTTATTTTTGAGACAGAGAGAGACAGAGCATGAACGGGGGAGGGGCTGAGAGAGAGGGAGACACAGAATCCGAAGCAGGCTCCAGGCTCCGAGCCATCAGCCCAGAGCCCGACGCGGGACTCGAACTCATGGACCTCGAGATCATGACCTGAGCTGTAGTGGGACCTTAACCAACTGAGCCACCCAGCGCCCCTCTGAAGGATTTTTTTAAAGTTTTTATTTAAATTCCAGTTAGTGGGGTGCCTGGGTGTCTCAGTCAGTTATGTATCCAACTCTTCATTTCAGCTCAGGTCATGATCTCACAGTTCATGAGTTCGAGCCCCACATTAGGCTTTGTGCTAACAGTGCCGAGACTGCTTGGGATTCTCTCTCTCCTCTCTCTTCCCCATCCCCATTCTTTCTCTCCCTCTCAAAATAAAGAAATAAACTTTTAAAAAAGTAAATTCCAATGAGTTAACAGAGTAAAATATTAGTTTCATGTGTATAATATAGTGATTCAACACTTCCATACAATATCCGGTGCTCATCACAAGTGCAGTTCTTCTTTATTGCCATCACCTATCTAACCCACCTCCCTAACTATTTCCCTGCTAGTAACCATCCGTTTGTTCTCTATAGGTAAGAGTCTGTTTCTTGGTTTGCCTGTCTCTTTTTTGCCCCTTCGCTCATTTCTTTGTTTCTTAAATTCCACATGATGGGAATCATATGGCATTTGTCTTTCTTTGACTTATTTCACATAGCACAATACTCTAGCTCCATCCATGTCATTGCAAATAGCAAGATCTCATTCTTTTTATGGCTAAGTAATGTTCCATTATATATAATGTATATATATTATATATATTGTATTATATACAATATATATTGTATTATATAATATACATATTCTATATATATATGACCTCTTCTTTATCCATTTGTCAGGCAATGGACACTTGGGCTATTATAAATAATGCTGCTATAAACATTGGGGTGCATGTATCCCTTTGAATTAGTATTTTTGTATTCTTTGGATAAATACCTAGTAGTACAATTGCTGAGTCATAGGGTAGTTCTATTTTTAACTTTTTGAGGAAACTTTATACTGTTTTCCAAAGTGGCTGCACCAGTTTGCATTCCCTCCAACACTGCAAGAGGGTTCCCCTTTCTCCAAGTCCTTGCCAGCACCTGTTGTTTCTTGTGTTGTTGATTTTAGCCATTCTGACGGGTGTGAGGTGGTATTTCATTGTAGTTTTCATTTGTATTTCCCTGATGATCAGTGAGATTATCTTTTCATGTGTCTGTTGGCCATATGTATGTCTTTGGAAAATTGTCTGTTCATGACTTCTGGCCCTTCTATAATTGGATTATTCTTTGGGTGTTGAGTTTTATGTTTTATATATATTTGGGATGCTAAACCTTTATTGTATATGTCATTTTCAAATATCTTTTCCCATTCTGTAGGTTGTCTTTTAGTTTTGTTGATTATTTCCTTTGCTGTGCAGAAGTTTTTATTTTGATGAGGTCCCAAGAGTATATTCTTGCTTTTGTTTACCTTGTCTCAGGAGACAGATCTAGAAATAAGTTGCTATGGCCAATGTCAAAAAGGTTACTACCTATGTTCTCCTTTAGGATTTTTATGGTTTCATGCCTCACATTTAGATCTTTCATCCATTTGCAATTTCTTTTTTTGTATAGTATAATAAAGTGGCCAAGTTTCATTCTTTCACATGTTGCTGTCCACTTTTCCCAATACCATTTGTTAAAGTGACTATCTTTTTTCCACTGGATATTCTTTCCTGCTTTGTCAAAGATTAATTGACCATATAGTTGTGGGTTCATTTCTGGACTTTCTATTCTGCTCTATTGATCTATGTGCCTATTTTTGTGCTAGTACCATACTGTTTTGATTACTAGAGCTTTGTAATATAACTTGAAGTCCGAAATTGTCATGCCTCCATCTTTGCTTTGCTTTTCAAGATCGCATGGTGATTCAAGGTCTTTTGTGTTTCCATGGAAATTTTTGAATTGTTTGTTCTAGCTCTGTGAAAAATGCTGTTGGTATTTGACAGGAATTGCATTAAATGTGTAGATTGCTTTGGGTAATATATACATTTTAATAATATTTCTTCTTCCAACCCATGAGCATGGAATGTCTTTCCATTTTTTTTTGTGATATCTTCAATTCCTTTAATCAGTGTTTTATAGTTTTCAGAGTACAGATCTTTTATTTCTTTGTTTAGGTTTATTCCTAGGTGTCTCATGGTTTTTGGTGCAATTATAAATGGGATTGATTCCTTAATTTGTCTTTCTGCTGGGTCATTATTGGTGTATAGAAATGCAACAGATTTATATATATATTGATTTTGTGTCCTGTGATTTACTGAATTTGTGTATCAGTTCTAGCAATTTTTTGGTAGAGCCTTTCAGGTTTTCTATATAGAATATCATGTTATCTGCAAATAGTGAAAGTTTTACTTCCTCCTTGTCAATTTGGATGTCTTTTATTTCTTTTTGTTGTCTGATTGCTATGGCGAGGACTTCCAATACTATGTTAAATAACAGTGCAGAGAGTAATGTCATTAAAGAGAAATTTAAAACTAGTGTCACTTAGGTTACTCACTTGATGATTTCATTATAAATTTCATACTTTATAATATGTAGAATACCCACAACAGATATCATATTAAGTCTTAAAATTACAAATTACACATAGGACTAACTTTCATACTGAATTTGAACCCCAAAACATGAGGTAAACTGAAATATTACCTTGTGGTATACAGACTACAACAGTCCAATATGTAATTCCCTCTCTCACACACACATGTGAATGTTATGAATATGAATGGTAAATATTTCATTATATAGCTTGCTTACCATTTATCTTTTGTGATGTTGAATTATATTGATAAGCTATGCAATTGGTAAATTGGGGGGAGATGAATTTATGTATTTCAATGACAGGAAAGTGGCACTTATACCACAATACAACATATCTCTCTGAAACAGTTTCAGGGTAGCCTATAGAAAACCAGTGCCGGGATGCCTGCGTGGCTCAGTTGGTTAAGTGTCCTACTTAGGCTCGGGTCATGATCTCACAGCTCCTGAGTTCGAGCCCCACATCAGGCTCTGTGCTGACAGCTCAGCCTGCTTCAGACTGCTTCAGACTCTGTGTCTCCCTCTCTTCCTGCCCCTCCCCTGCTCATGCTCTGTCTCTGTCTCTCTCTCTCAAAAATAAATAAACATGAAAGAAAGAAAGAAAGAAAAAACCAGTGCCTATTTCCCCATTTCTAAAAAATAAAAATAAAAATGTCTAACTTGAAGTATTACTCTAGGAAGACTGCTGCAGAATGCGTGTATATGTATGTGTTTATGTATCTCTGTGTGCATCTATCTGTTCAGAGGCTGCCTGATATAAATATTGCATGAGAAATTAGGGAAGAAAATTAATTAAGCAATTAAAAAGTAAAGATATCCACAAATGTGAAAAAGTATTTCCCATACACATAGGCGATAAAACGTTGAAATAAACCTATATATTTTAGGGATAAAAGCTTCAGGAATTAAAGTTGTTTTTAATCAAAAATAGAAAAGACTGGGTACAGTTTTATTGAGCTTGACCCTAGAGATAGAAAATAGTCATTGTACAGCATCTTATAAAAAATACGTTATCTTAAGATTACAGAATACACAGATGATATTATATTGATTGATAGAGAAGATACAGACAAGTAGGTATTGTTTAATGAAGAAGCAACCTTCTTAATTGTAGAAACACAGATACATATAATAGAAAGCACACATCCCCGTTAGAAAGCCCGAATTCAAAGAGTAATTTATTTACTCAGAATATCAGTTTAGTCTAAAATAATGCAGTTAAACTTAGTCTCTAAATTCATCTCCTGTTATTGAATTCTATGACTAAAGCCCACTATATCTATAACGAAAAGTGAAAATTCATGACTAGAGTTGCAAGTGATCATATAAGGACATAAACTTATGTTTGGATTAGTTACATGAAAGATCAAAGGATTGCCCATTCCTTTCTTTCATCTACTTTCTTGCTGCCTCCTCCAACATGGTCATTTGCTAATCTAATAGGACAAAGTCCTGTTCACTAATTGGGCCATATTGCTTAATAAGGAATCATGCTTATGAATGTGGGCCCTTTCTTCTGCTTATTCTTATGTTTTAAGATAAGAAAGCTGAGCCTTGTAGCCGATTCAACTTTTTTTTCTCTTTCTTTCTTTCTTTTTTTTTTGTTAAAGACCACTCAAATGCTTGACAGATTTCACCATGTGGGATTTTGGTGAATATGTGAGAAAGAGATTAGAACTGCATGAAAATTTTGTTCCCTGTTGGTCTTTAGGTTATAAATGCTGTGTGCTCCAATCTATTTTTGGCCAGTAAACCCTTGTGATAGCCAGCAATGATGCAGCCACAGAGGTAATACTTAATTTCCTGTGTACTACTCTTTCTAGTAGATCAACATCCTTCAAATTCTCATGGGTGGAAGTGACTGTCAAGAAAGGATTCAGAAACATTTTGCCCCCCAGTTTTGCAACATCTTCCTTTTAACAAAACCTCCTCTTCACTTATTATACAGCTAAGTAGCTCTTATTTCATCTGGCTAGCAAACCAACCTAGTCACTACCCTGTGACTACAGGGTTTAGCAGGGGAACCAGTTTTGGTGCAGTCACAGCGCACCTAGCCATATTCATTTGTTCATGGTAGGCATGTGACTCAAGGTAGGTCAGGGTCCTTCCCAATAAGCAAGAGCTCTCCTCCAGGGCCACTCTATAAGGTAGACATAACTCTGTGAACCAAGTGGCAAGTTCACTTTCTACATAAGACAAGGCTGTATCCAATTTGAGAGTTGAACACGTGAGAGTCACTCAGAGAGAGTAAATGTCTTAGAAGCACTGGGTTGAGTAGAATCCCCAGAAGCATACCGGGGTCTTCTCTTCTTTTCATTAAGTAAACTACACCAATATCCTTTTACTACATTCCTTTTTAATTTAAATAAATTCAAATTGTGTTTTTGAAACTTGTATCCAAATGAATCATATTTCATCTGCCAAGTATTTGAATATTTCCCCATAATTTAAAAGTTTTTGAAAAATATTTATCAGTCATTTCATTATTTAACTTACCTTTCATATCCTGTAGTCTTTTTTTTCAAGTTTTGACACTTAAGATTTTTCTTAATTTAATAAATTACAAAGATTTTTAAGGGTGACATACAAGTAATTAACTATTTTTCAGCTATACATATTGAAATTATATTTTCTCAGCCTGCCAGTTATTTTTTAATTTGTCTTTGAAAATATAATATTATTTAAAGATTTGTGTTTTTCAGATCTACAAAAATGTTTTTTTCTTTGAATTCTTTCTCACTCTTTTAGTTTATCTTTGGTGATTTGTATAAATACTGTAGAAAGGAGAACTTAGCTCTTTTCATATGTACATATATATGGGAATACTTCTTTGGTATGGACTTTAAATGTTGCTTTTCTTTATGAAATAACATTTAAAAATTCTTACAGGCTTCTAGTTCCAGTTATTAGAGTCAGAAATTTCATTAAATTCTTCTCTATCTCAAAAATCCATGGAGTGTTCAGGGAAGAAATATGAAAGTGAATAAATCTGCAGAGCTTCTGAGAATGGCAGCAGAGAAACATCAGCAGTCAAAAGATTAGAATGAATTTCTGGAAGACAGAAGACTGATGGGAGCACCTTGATGGATATATTAGAATAAAAAGAGCCATCGCTCAGTATATTCAACAGAAAAAGCTGCAGTGGAACTAGCAGCAATTTTGCACAGTGCAGCTCCCTAGAGTCAGGAGCTAAGGAAGAGAAGGCGTAGGAGGAAGGGCAGAAATCATGATGACTGATGGAGAATCAAACTGAAAGACATGTGCATGTTCAGGCCACCCCCATTCCTGTGCATTAGGAAGTGACATTTGCTTCAATGCCAGATATAGATTGAGTGATATGTTGAGGGAGACCCACAGCTCCCAGATTGAGGGTTTGTTCACATTAGTCATACTGGCCTTGTTTTGGTATTTGAATGTGTCTGAATTCTTAGCTATATGCCTGCTTCATACTTAAAACCCAGAAATATCACAGTAACACCTCAAAATACCACACACACACACACACACACACACACACACACACGCACATTGTATACCTCTCCCTCATTCAAGGAACAGACCTATTACAGCAGAGGAAACCCCTGCTAGCCCCATAGTTAATCTACCAGATCCTTTATTTTATGTTTATCAGTGACCAATTAAGAATCTGTTGCTATCCTAGAAATTCAATAGTTATAAAAAAAAGAGTAAAGATGAACAAATGACACAACTAAACCTGAAGGAAAAACAATAAAATTCAGATTAGAGAAAAGGATACAATCAAATAATAAACTACTTCTATTAATATGTCTAGAGAGTTTAGATAAGATATTGTTTCAATGCAACATAAACAGCCTGTTATGAACTGGAGTAATAGTTATCTAAAACCATATTTAAAATGTGGTTATTGAAAACTGAATCCAATAAAGTATTTGAAATGAAAATTTAGAAATTACTTCAGAACACAAATGACAAATGACAAATAGATAAAAAATGGTAGAGAGGATATTGGCAATCCATATTTCCATATTCTTCCACTGGAAGAATCATGAAATATTTAAAAACTAGAAAAAATGAAAAAACGGAGGGAACAAATTATCAAAGAAATCAAAGAAAGGAAAATTTCCAGAGGTAAAGACGAAGATATATGTCTTCAGATCAGAAGTTCTCACTTAGTATCAAGAAGGTTGAGAGGAGGTTCGGAAGATGGTGGCATAGGAGGGCGCTGGGCTTACCTCGTCCTGCTGATCACTTAGTTCCACCCACATCTGCCTAAATAACCCAGAAAACCGCCAGAAGACTAGCAGAACAGACTCCATGGAGCCAAGTGTAGACAAGAGGCCCATGGAAGAGGGTAGTAAGGGTGGAGAGGCAGTGCTTGCTACACGGACTGGTGGGAGGGAGCGGGGTGGCGGAGGGGTAGCCCAAGAGGCAAGGTGGAATCCCAGAGTCTGGCTTGCAAAAGCAGAGGGCTGGACCGGGTGAGTTCTGACAGCCTGGAATGTTATAAGTCAACAGCTCTGCTTGGAGAGTGGAAGGGTGAGAGGACACCGAGAGGGAGAGGTGTTGAACCCTGGAAAAGAGAGCTCAGCTCGGCCAGAGCCATCTCCCTCTCCCATCCCCAAGCCGAAATCCCAAAGGGAACCAGTTTCCATCACCCAACTTGCTTGCACCGCACAAACACCCAACACTGTGCTTCTGTGGATCCATCCCTCCGAGGGGCTGGCCTCCCTCCAGGTGCTGCAGGACCCCTCCCGCAGGGGACCACCTATAGCAAAGTGAGCTAAGCCTGCCCCTCCTGTCCCTGTGCACCTTGCGGATCCACCCTGTTTAATACGCTATTGGCCAGATCTCATAGAAGCAGCACCACAAGCCTGGCAGGGTGCAAGTAGCCCAGACAGGGGCCACAGCACTCCACAGGGGCCCAGCACTCCTGCCGCTGGGAGAGGGGAAGATAAGGTACACACCAATCTGACTGTGGCCCCAGAAGTGGGCTGGGGACAGACATCAGGTCTGACTGTGGCCCCGCCCATCAACACAAGTTACTCCAGACAGCACAGGCAAAGTGCCCTGAAGTCGGGCGCCACCCCAGGGACTATCCAAAATGATGAAACAGAAGAATTCTCCCCAAAAGAAACTCCAGGATGTAGCGACAGCTAATTAATTAATCAAAAATGATTTAATCAATATAACAGAACAAAAATTTAGAATAATAGTCATAAAATTAATTGCTGAGCTTGAAAAAAGTATGGAGGACAGCAGAGAATCTATTGCTACAGATATGAAGGGACTAAGAAATAGTCATGAGGAGCTAAAAAATGCTATAAGTAAGGTGCAAAATAAAATGGAGGTGATCACAGCTCAGATTGAAGAGGCAGAGGAGAGAATAGGTGAATTAGAAAATAAAATTATGGAAAAAGAGAAAGCTGAGAAAAAGAGAGATAAAAAAAATCCAGAAATATGAGGGGAGAATTAGAGAACTAAGTAATGCAATCAAACGGAACAATATCCATATAATAGGAATTCCAGAAGAGAAAGAGAGAGAGAAAGGGGCTGAAGGTGTACTTGAACAAATCATAGTTGAGAACTTCGCTGATCTGGGGAAGGAAAAAGGCATTGAAATCCAAGAGGCACAGAGACCTCCCTTCAGACGTAACTTGAATCGATCTTCTGCACAACGTATCATAGTGAAACTGGCAAAATACAAGCATAAAGAGAAAATTCTGAAAGCAGCTAGGGATAAACAGGCTATAACATATAAAGGGAAACCCATAAGACTAGTGGCAGATCTATCTAGTGAAACTTGACAGGCTAGAAAGAAGTGGCAGGAAGTCATCAATGTGATAAACAGAAAAAATGTGCAGCCAAGAATTCTGTATCCAGCAAGCCTGTCATTCACAATAGATGGAGAGATAAAGGTTTTCCCAAACAAACAAGAACTGAAGGAATTCGTCACCACTAAACCAGCCCTACAAGAGATCCTAAGGGGGACTCTATGAGCAAAATGTTACAAAGACCACAAAGTACCAGAGACATCACTACAAGCATGAAAACTACAGACATCACAATGACTCTAAACCCATATCTTTCAATAATAACACTGAATATAAATGGACTAAATGCGCCAGCCAAAAGACATAGGGTATCAGAATGGATAAAAAAACAAGACCCATCTATTTGCTGTCTAGAAGAGACTCATTTTAGGCCTGAGGACACCTTCAGATTGAAAATGAGGGGATGGAGAACTATCTATCATGCTATTGGAAGTCAAAAGAAAGCTGGAGTAGCTATACTTATATCAGACAAACTAGACTTTAAAGGCTGTAACAAGAGATGAAGAAGGGCATTATATAATAATTACAGGATCTATCCATCAGGAAGAGCTAACAGTTATAAATGTCTATGCGCCAAATACAGGAGCCCCCAAATATATAAAACAATTAATCACAAACACAAGCAACCTTATTCATAAGAATGTGGTCATTGCAGGGGACTTTAATACTCCACTGAAAACAATGGATAGATCATCTAGATACACGGTCAATAACGAAACAAGGGCCCTGAATGATACATTGGATCAGATGGACTTGACAGATATATTTAGAACTCTGCATCCCAAAGCAACAGAATATACTTTCTTCTCGAGTGCACATGGAACATTCTCCAAGATAGATCACATACTGGGTCACAAAACAGCCCTTAATAAGTATAAAAGAAGTGAGATCATACCATGCACACTTTCAGACCACAATGCTATGAAACTTGAAATCAACCACAGGAAAAAGTCTGGAAAACCTCGAAAAGCATGGAAGTTAAAGAACACCCTACTAAAGAATGAATGGGTCAACCAGGCAATTAGAGAAGAAATTAAAAAATATATGGAGGGGCGCCTGGGTGGCTCAGGCAGTTAAGCGGCCGACTTCGGCTCAGGTCATGATCTCACGGTTCGTGAGTTCGAGCCCAACATCAGGCTCTGTGCTGACAGCTCACAGCCTGGAGCCTGTTTCAGATTCTGTGTCTCCCTCTCTCCGACCCTCCCCCATTCATGCTCTGTCTCTCTCTGTCTCTAAAATAAATAAACGTTAAGAAAATATATATGGAAACAAATGAAAGTGAAAATACAACAATCCAAACGCTTTGGGATGCAGCGAAGGCAGTCCTGAGAGGAAAATACATTGCAATCCAGGCCTATCTCAAGAAACAAGAAAAATCCCAAATACAAAATCTAACAGCACACCTAAAGGAAATAGAAGCAGAACAGCAAAAACACCCCAAAGCCAGCAGAAGAAGAGCACTAATTAAGATCAGAGCAGAAATAAACAATATAGAATCTAAAAAAACTGTAGAGCAGATCAATGAAACCAAGACTTGGTTTTTTGAAAAAATAAACAAAATTGATAAACCTCTAGCCAGGCTTCTCAAAACGAAAAGGGAGATGACCCAAATAGATACAATCATGAATGAAAATGGAATTATTGCAACCAATTCCTCAGAAATACAAGCAATTATCAGGGAATACTATAAAAATTATATGCCAACAAACTGGACAGAAGAAATGGACAAATTCCTAAGCACCCACACACTTCCAAAACTCAAACAGGAAGAAATACAAAACTTGAACAGACCCACAACCAGCAAAGAAATTGATTCAGCTATCAAAAATCTCCCAACAAATAGGAATCCAGGATCAGATGGCTTCCCTGGGGAATTCTACCAGACATTTAAAACAGAGATAATACCTATGCTTCTCAACCTGTTCCAAAAAATTGAAAGGGAAGGAAAACTTCCAGACTCATTCTATGAAGCCAGTATTACTTTGATTCCTAAACCAGACAGAGATACAGCAAAAAAAGAGAACTATAGGCCAATATCCCTGATGAATATGGATGCAAAGATTCTCAATAAGATACTAGCAAATCGAATTCAACAGCATATAAAAAGAATTATTCACCATGATCAAGTGGGATTCATTCCTGGGCTTCAGGGCTGGTTCAACATTCGCAAATCAATCAATGTGATACATCACATTAATCAAAGAAAAGATAAGAACCATATGATCCTGTCAATTGATGCAGAAAAAGCATTTGACAAAATTCAGCATCCTTTCTTAATAAAAACCCTCGAGAAAGTTGGGATAGAGGGAACATACTTAAACATCATAAAAGCCAATTAAGAAAAGTCCACAGCTAATATCATCCTCAGTGGGGAAAAACTGAGAGCTTTCCCCCTGAGATCAGGAACACGACAGGGATGTCCACTCTCACTGCTGTTGTTTAACATAGTGTTGGAAGTTCTAGCATCAGCAATCAGACAACAAGAGGAAATCAAAGGCATCAAAATTGGCAAAGATGAAGTCAAGCTTTCACTTTTTGCAGATTACATGATATTACACATGGAAAATCCAATAGACTCCACCAAAAGTCTGCTAGAACGGATACATGAATTCAGCAAATTTGCAGGATACAAAACCAATGCACAGAAATCAGTTGCATTCTTATACACTAATAATGAAGCAACAGAAAGACAAATAAAGAAACTGATCCCATTCACAATTGCACCAAGAAGCATAAAATATCTAGGAATAAACCTAACCAAAGATGTAAAAGATCTGTATGCTGAAAACTATAGAAAGCTTATGAAGGAAATTGAAGAAGATATAAAGAAATGGAAAAACATTCCGTGCTCATGGATTGGAAGAATAAATATTGTTAAAATCTCAATACTACCCAAAGCTATCTACACATTCAATGCAATCCCAATCAAAATTGCACCAGCATTCTTCTCGCAGCTAGAACAAGCAATCCTAAAATTCATATGGAACCACAAAAGGCCCCGAATAGCCAAAGTAATTTTGAAGAAGAAAACCAAAGCAGGAGGCATCACAATCCCAGACTTTAGCCTCTACTACAAAGCTGTAATCATCAAGACAGCATGGTATTGGCACAAAGACAGACACATACACCAATGGAATAGAACAGAAACCACAGAATTAGACCCACAAAAGTATGGCAAAGTAATCTTTGGCAAAGCAGGAAAGAATATCCAATGGAAAAAAGACAGTTTCTTTAACAAATGGTGCTGGGAGAACTGGACTGCAACCTGCAAAAGGATGAAACTAGACCACTTTCTTACACCATTCACAAAAATAAACTCAAAATGGATAAAATAAACTCAAAATGGATTCCTGTCTCCTGAATGTGAGACAGGAAACCATCAAAACCTTAGAGGAGAAAGCAGGAAAAAACCCTCTCTGACCTCACCCGCAGCAATTTCTTACTTGACACATCTCCAAAGGCAAGGGAATTAAAAGCAAAAATGAACCATTAGGACCTCAAGAAGATAAAAAGCTTATGCACTGCAAAGGAAACAATCAACAAATCTAAAAGGCAACCAACAGAATGGGAAAAGATATTTGCAAATGACATATCGGACAAAGGGCTAGTATCTAAAATCTATAAAGAGCTCACTAAACTCCACACCCGAAAAACAAATAATCCAGTGAAGAAATGGGCAGAAAACATGAATAGACACTTCTCTAAAGAAGACATCCGGATGGCCAACAGACACATGAAAAGATGCTCAACGTTGCTCCTCATCAGGGAAATACAAATCAAAACCACACTCAGATACCACCTCACACCAGTCAAAGTGGCTAAAATGAACAAATCAGGAGATTACAGAAGCTGGAGAGGAAGTGGAGAAATGGGAACCCTCTTGCACTGTTGGTGGGAATGCAAACTGGTGCAGCCACTCTGCAAAACAGTGTGGAGGTTCCTCAAAAAATTAAAAATAGATATACCCTATGAACCAGCAATAGCACTGCTAGGAATTTACCTAAGGGATACAGGAGTGCTGATGCACAGGGGCACTTGTACCCCAATGTTTATAGCAGCACTTTCAACAATAGCCAAATTATGGAAAGAGCCTAAATGTCCACCAACTGATGAATGGATAAAGATATTGTGGTTTATATACAGAATGGAATACTACGTGGCAATGAGAAAGAATGAAATATGCCCTTTTGTAGCAACATGGATGGAATTGGAGAGTGTCATGCTAAGTGAAATAAGTCATAAAGAGAAAGACAGATACCATATGTTTTCACTCTTATGTGGATCCTGAGAAACTTAACAGAAGGCCATGGGGGAGGGGAAGAAAAAAAAAGGTTAGATAGGGAGGGAGCCAAAACATAAGAGACTCTTAAAAACTGAGAACAAACTGAGGGTTGATGGGAGGTGGGACGGAGGGGAGGGTGGGTGATGGGTATTGAGGAGGGCACCTTTTGGGATGAGCACTGGGTGTTGTATGGAAACCAATTTGACAGTAAATTTCATATTTAAAAATAAATAATAAATAATTAAATTAAATTTAAAAAAAGAAGGTTGAATTCTTTTAACCCACATTTACCCAGAGATCTCATATTAAAAAAATATATATATCTAAGAAAAAAATAATGGAAATTCTCTATAAATTTCCAGAGAGAAAAATAGCAACCCATTATAAGGAAATAAGAATCACAATAAACTTTAGATTTCTCACAGCCTCTCTGGAAGCGAAATGACAATACATTCCCTCGATAGAGAATGAGCAAAATGAGATGCAGAAAGCTTACTTCCCATGCATCCTTTCTGAAAAAAAATAATTAACATATACTTCAAGAAAGAAAAGTCACCCAAGAAAGGGTCAGACATGGGCTTCAGAAATGAGTAGCTAAGACCTTCCCAGAGTAGTAAACATTTGGCACACCTAAGGAGGAGTCACTATTTATCAGAGCATTCACGAAACCATTACAGATTGACCTTACTGATTTGGAAAAGGCATTTGGTCCTGGGACAAAACAGCAAAATGTAAGCAGAATATCCAAGAGAAAATACCGAGCTCTAAAGGAGGAAGAGAGTGCAAAGCAAACTAACATATGAGATAATTTTGAATGATTAATATAGTGTAAAAAGAGCATGCTTTGAAGCCTTGGGGTTTTCCCCCTTTTACTCACAAAAATTCAGTGACATGGAGCCACCACTCCTCAGAGAATCTATCTGGTTCTGAAAAAAATTATATTGACATAATTTTAGTATGACAGAGACTACATCTCAGCTTTAAGTTTTCAGGGTCAACCTATAGGGAAATCATGGAAATCTGTAACATTACAGACCTGTAATCATGGAAGTGTGTAATATTACAGAATGCAAATTTTTTACAATGGAAAGGAGTACTAACAGATATGCAAGGTAAAGAAAGAAATGAGGGAAGAAGGCTGTTAAGAGATTTTGAGGTTGATGGATCAAGTAATAGAGTTTTAAGTATATTATTTAAAATCATATAAATAATCAATAGAACCAATATTTATTATAAAACATGGAAGATAAGAGGAGGAGGGAGTTTAATTGAAGTTAATCCTTAATAAATGGAATCAGATAATGCTTACAGTTGATGAATCAGGAAAATCTGGCATAAGCCTACAATTAATTTATTTTTTTTAATATGAAATTTATTGTCAAATTGGTTTCCATACAACACCCAGTGCTCATCCCAACAGGTGCCCTCCTCAATGCCCATCACCCACTTTCCCTCCCTCCCACCCCCCATCATCCCTCAGTTAATTCTCAGTTGTTAAGAGTCTCTTATGGTTTGGCTCCCTTCCTCTCTCACTTTTTTTTTCCTTCCCCTCCCCCATGGTCTTTTGTTAAGTTTCTCAGGATCCACCTAAGAATGAAAACATATGGTATCTGTCTTTCTCTGTATGACTTATTTCACTTAGCATAACAGTCTCCAGTTCCATCCACGTTACATATCAGACAAAGGGCTAGTATCCAAAATCTGTAAAGAGCTCACCAAACTCCACACCCGCAAAAACAAATAATCCAGTGAAGAAATGGGCAGAAAACATGAATAGACACTTCTCTAAAGAAGACATCCAGATGCCTAACAGGCACATGAAAAGATGCTCAGTGTTACTCCTCATCAGGGATATACAAATCAAAACCACACTCAGATATCACCTCACGCCAGTCAGAGTGGCTAAAATGAACAAATCAGGAGACTATAGATGCTGGAAAGGATGTGAAGAAACAAGAACCCTCTTGCACTGTTGGTAGGATGCAAACTGGTACAGCCACTCAGGAAAACAGTGTGGAGGTTCCTCAGAAAATTAAACATAGATCTATCCTATGACCCAGCAATAGCACTGCTAGGAATTTACCCAAGGGGTACAGGAGTGCTGATGTATAGGGGCACTTGTACCCCAATGTTTATAGCAGCACTCTCAACAATAGCTAAATTATGGAAGCCTACAATTAATTTAATATAGATGACCAAAAGAACTAAAATCAGAAACAGTTTAAAATTGTATAACTAGAAATGGGAGACAGACATGTATCCTGGAGACAGACATTCAACTGTACCTCCTTCAGAAAGTATTGGAAATATATTTCCTTCACATGTCTTAATTTTACAATATAAAATAAAAATGAATAGGTTTAGAGATTTTGTTTTCAAATATTTTTTCTAAAAGATGAAATAATTTCTTCTTGCCATATGACTCTCTTTTCAATAAATATAGGTTATATGGAAAAATTGTAATGGGGCCTAACTTTAAATTAATTGAAATACACCCTATTAAAAATTCGATTAATAAAGTATTTAGACTTTTAGTTTTTATCTTTTGCATTTATAAAAATAAAATATAAATTATAAGAAATAAGCCATTAAAGGTGATGTTAGATATTGCAAAGGTAAATTAAATTTATAATGTGGGGTTCACTGTATATTTTAGTGTGGGTCTTTGGATTTTTTATTTTTTATCCATATCAATGTTAAGTGTAAATTTCAATTTTAAGTGATAATCATGAAACACATAAAAGCTTTTCGTCAAAAAAGAGAAGTGTCTTGGTTTGGAATGATTTTCAATAAGACTTTTAAAAATGATTTTTATTCTTAACCACAATATTTTCCCCAATCATTCTATCCTATCAACTATTATTTAAGTGTTTATGCCTTAATCAGAAATTCATTCTGATTAGGTATCAGCATGAATATTTTATCAGGTGGCTTGACAATTATCAGAATCTGTTGCAGGGGGGGGGAGGGCGGGGGGGAGAGGAGAAAGAGAGGGAAGAATTGGAAGAGGAAGTACATTATTATCTGTTTCAGTAATTGAATTCCAGAAGAGCCTGAGCTCAGGGACCATGAGTAAAACCTGACGTTTTTAGAAGGTCTTCCAAAACTGGTTGACCTCATATTGTTATTGCTTTGCTACTGCATTACACATTAGAAAATGTGAATAGGAGTCTTAGAAATGAACCTGAGTGTTATCTGACTTTCCATAAAATCTGTAGCATATTGGTAAAAATGTGGGCTCATTTGGACTGCTAACCCTATTGCTTACTGACTATATACTAATCTCTCTGTGTATCTCTACTCCTTCATCTATGAGATAAAGAATATTATAGCTTGGTGGCACTATGAGGAATAAATTGATGACACATAAAAAGCCCTTGAAACGGTGTCTAACTCAGTTGATGTTTACTATAATTATTATTTGCTCATCATAGGAACTCATACAAAGAGGATCCAGAAAGTATCCCTAGATTTTTACAACATTCTCTCCTCTATTCAGAGGATGGCTCTGTGTGACAGTCCTAGTCTCTATTCTTTCATGTTGTTGGACATACGGGAAGGATGTAGGGCATCACCTCATGGTTGTTGTAAATACCATTTTCATTTCCCACTATTTTCTATATGGAGGTCACAAGCGATTTTCATAAAATTTGTCTTTTATCACCTTTTTCATGAAAGTCATTAATGGAAGGATGGTGGAGGAATAGAGCTGGGGTACAGAAATGTGAGATGTGGTGAGTCTCAGAGTTTTAATGTTCACACCCCCAGACAGGGAATCATAAAGTCCATTTATGGCTAGCCCTCCTGACAGCACATTATCTATGAACTAGGATGATTTTACTGACTTGCCTACAGCCTTTCTTTCTTAATTTTCTCTGATATTTTCATATCTGGTATCCTGGCTACAGCATTGGTGGAGAGAAGTGAGAAGTACATTGTTTTCCAAGTTACTTGCTGTATTTTGTTTCAGCTTTAGCCTTTCCCTTCCTCTACACTTTCATCAATTCACATGTACCCATACACACACATGCACATACACACACATATACACACACTTCAAAAACCACATATACTCACATAAGTACATACATCCACATGCTTATAGCCAGAAACTATACTAATCTTGTAAACTTGTATTAGTTTGCCATTGCTGCTGTAACAAATTATCACAAATGTAGTGTTTTTAAACAACAGAAATTTGTTATAGCTATAGAGACAAGAAGTCCAAAATCAATTTCATAGGGCTGAAATCAATATACTGTCAGAACTGTTCTCTTAAAGAGATTTTATGGGAGAATCTTTTCTTCCCTCTTCCTACTTCCAGCTTCTAGCTTCTGCTGGTATCTTTGGTTTATGGTTACATCAATCCAATCTCTGCCTCTGTGGTCACACTGCCTTCTCCTCTTCTTTCTGTAATCTTCTTCCTCCACTTTGTAAGGACACTGTGACTGCACTTAAGGTCTACCTTGATAATCCAGGATAATTTTCCCATCTCATAATCTCAAACTTAGTCAGATCTTCAAATTATTTCCTATATAAGGTGACATTTACAGGTTCCAGAAATTAGGACACAAAAATCTTATGCCCAACACATTTCTCCCTTTTTGGACCCTCTTGATAAGAATGGCTTCATTTTCTTCCTAATCACATAAACTAGAAGCTTCACTATGATCTTTATTTCTTTTTTCTCCTCTAACATTGACATCCCACCGTAAAACAAGCCCTTCTCCTTACCAGTGACTCTAAAATTTACAATATTCTCTCCATGTACACTACCACTGTTATAGAGATGTGCAGTTAGTCTCATCTGTATTATTTCAGTAACCAAATGAGTCTTTGCCTACAAGTCCTTCCTCTTTTGTTCATCTTCCATGTGGTTTCCAAAATGTTTTATAACAAATACGGTCATGTTCTTGCCCAACTTAAAAATCTGTCAGTGGAAAAAAAAATCTGTCTGTGGTACTTCACTCTTGGCAGAATGTATCTAAACTATGTTAATAAAACCATCATCCACTTCTTATCTCTACTTGCTACTTGACCATTAACTATGTATAGAATGTGTGCTTATACTATTGAGCATTTCTGCCATCTGGAGAACCCTTCTCCTTGGTGCATTGGACTTTCTTCTTCGTCTTTAGGGTCTACGTTGTCTATGTCCAACATTTCTTCTGTGATCCTTTTTCTAAATTGCTTAGGTAATATCTTTCAAATATTATTTAGCTCTTCATTTATCTTAACAGGGCATTGGCATTACTACTGAAATCTCAGAATTTTTATATATTATATATATTATTGTATATATTTATGGAATTTTGTTTTCCTAGTGCCAAGCAAAGTGTCACTATAGAATAGGAACTCAATAAACATTATGCGAATCAGTAAGGACATGCTGGGTGCTCAATAGCTATACATCATGAGACATGTACCCAAATATCCAACTCAACACACTGAACTTCAGAGCATAGAAAATGAACATAATTGCCATTTATATAAATACTAGGTTATGATAAAATAATAAATTCCACTAAAATATAAGTGGCTTTATAAAACAAATGTTATCTCTTATTTATGCAAAGTCTGATGAGGTTCAATAACTTTCCAGGGCAGTTTTTCACTAAGTGGTGTCTTGGGAGATCTGCCTAGTTTTTATATTATGATTTCTTCAATGCAAAGCAGGGCTTTTAGACACTGCAAAAGGAAAAGAAAAAGAAGGTTGCAGAAGGATTTTACACAGCCTCCTTCCTAAGTTGACATCCATATTTTCTACTCATGTCTATTGACCACAAGGAGTCATTTGGCTTACTCAACTAGACTAGAAATGACAGACTTTCATATGTTCAGATAGGAGAGGTCAATGACATAAGCCTGAAGTAACTATTATTCATGTCCTTTAATTAGCTTATGAAGAGTTCCAAATCAACATTAAGACTGTACCCTATTTATATATCACTCTCTTCTTTTTTCTCTTCAAAATAATTAGCTTCCCCTTATAGACAGGAATAGAAGTCAATAACAGGTACATCCACTACCCAATAAAATGGTTGAAAACAGTTATGGCTGGTAGGTCTTAATGTCATCATCATTTTTTTTTTCACTCTAGCAAACCATTCTGCAATCTGAAAGTATATTCAAATAATTTTACATGTTTTAAACAAATGATTACTCAAGCAAACCATGTGTCCTATTAAATGACATTTTTGTTTCCTTTTTCTTTTGAAAAATTATCTCTCAACTGTAACTTTTATCCTATTATCTAATGAACATGAATTGGATTTTGTGTGTGTGTGGTTGATGCTAAATGATTTAACAAAAAATCAAAACTCTAACTCTCTAGAATGTATTCAGAGGATTTCCTGGGCAAGATGACTAACTGAACCTATAACGTTTTAATGATACATTTAGTAAGATAAAGAATTTATGTGGTCTATGGATGCAATTCAGAACAGCTTCATATCAGCAATGCAGAATCTCATCTACCAGAACTCTTGCTAAAAGAACTTGACATATTTTCCACAGTCCTTAACAAGTAAGAAAGACGCCACTTGTTTTAAAATATCCAAGGGTACAGGACATAGGAAATATTTTCTCCAGCCTATTTTTTCTCCACATAATAATCTATAAACTTGAACAAGGATCTCATTCTCATTGTATTACACAAATAGGCTAGAAAAAAATGATCTATATGACATTTGGATATACTCTATTCCAACAAGAAACTTTCCTCCTGGATGTGTTACAAGTTGAACTCAGTCTAAATAAATGAATGATAAACTTCTATAAAGGCAAACAAACAACAAGAAAATAAAAATAAACATAAAATAGCAAGTGAACAAAACTCCATGTCCATAATGTTATTTTTTAAAAAGTAGTTTTCTACTATTTCTTCTACCAGACATTTTATTTTATTCATTCACATATGTATCCATTCAACAAAAATGTGTTAAACATTTAATCCATTTGGATTCCACAAAATGTGTGATTTAAAAGTGAGCGAGAGGGGCACCTGGGTGGCTCAGCCGGTTAAGCAGCCGACTTCGGCTCAGGTCATGATCTCGAGGTCCATGAGTTCAAGCTCCATGTTGGGCTCTGTGCTGACAGCTCAGAGCCTGGAGCCTGTTTCGGATTCTGTGTCTCCCTCTCTCTGACCCTCCCCTGTTCATGCTCTCTCTCTCCCTGTCTCAAAAATAAATAAACGTTAAAAAAAAGTGAGAAAAGATCTTGCTCTCAGGAGACCTTAGTCTTTTAGTATAGTAAAGGAGATTTTAGTATAGGAGATCTATGTTTTGAGTGTTTGTGTGTATCGCTCTTCTAGAACCTATGATATAGACACATGGAAAAGTATCTGCATACATGCAGAGTTCAGAGAAATTTTTAAAACAGGATGCCTGAGATGAAAACAAGTCTTAAAATGAAATCACATCTGAGAGAAAAGAGGTGCTGATGGTGTAAATGATCTAGTCCCAGATTGATAGATTTGTGGAAAAGACCTGGGAGAAAACCCCAGTACAGTCAGTGGCATGAAGCTTAGTGGCACAGGAGAGAAATTCCAGAGAGAGTTATAGACAGAGGAAGTTGCTGTAATAAAAAAGTATCCCCCATTTCATTGTTTCTCCTTAGAGAAGATAGGTTATGAAATAGCAAATGTGATCTGTGATCACAAAACAGGTAGTAAATTAGCAAAGACACCAAAAAGTATACCTATTTATGAATAGATAGAAATACAAAATTAACAATGAATCAGAATTTTCAAACTTGGTCTATAATTCTGGCATTATACAGGAAAGAGAGAGAGTAGATACTGGTATCTCCTATGCTTTCAATGATACCAAACAGATGCTAGGGAGCATTAGTTGCTGACTATTTATCTGTGGTATTTTTCTATTTTTCATTTTCTATTCCATGCCTATTCTATTCCTCTTCTTCCATTACTCCATATATTAACCAATATTCATTGAGTGCTTGCCAGGTGCCAGGCACTGTTTGGGGCACAAAGGATAGATAGAGCAATGCCTAGAATTGACAAAGCCCTTCCCCTTATGTGGATTATATTCTAGGGAGGAGACAGATAATAAACAAATACACAAGAAATATAGTAAGTCAAGTGTAAGTATAATGAATGAAAGCAAAGCAGAAAGGAGGAGGGCAGTGAGTATGAGAGTGGCAGTAGATTTTGCTGTTTTGTAGGAATACACAGTGAAAGGAATACACATTTGCACAAAACTAAAGGAAGTGATGGAGCAACCTGGAGAAGTCCCTGAAAGAAGTGAGTTAAAAAGTTATTTGGGTTTTCTGTGTTCACTGAACCAAACTACCAAGAGGGCAGAGTTCCTGGAGCTAAATGAACAAGGGGGCTGGTGGTGGGGATTGAGTATAGAGAAAAGTTCCTTTCACACAAGAAATACAGGAAGCGTTCTTAAAGGGCTACATATTCCATCTAGTTTTAATGAGTGAGGCAGAGCTCCACAGCAGAATTTTGAGCAGAACAGTGATATGAACTGATTGCTGTTTTTTTTTAATCTCTTAGTTATTTATTTATGTGGAGAGTGGACTATCAAGGCAAGAGTGGAAACATGGAGGAGACATATTTGGAGGCAAACGTAATAACTCAGCTGAAAGAGAATGGTGGCTTAGACCAATGGTTACAATGGAATAATGGATTCTGGATTTTTTTTTAATGTGAAACATGAGAATTTCTGCTAGATTTGTCATGGGGTTTTTAATATCCCCCTAATATCTTCTCTATTTGCACACATGTTCCATGTTCCCTCATTGAAATTCCTATTGCTTCAGTACATCTAATTTAAATTAGCAAGAAAGGAAAGGCTATTGTATATTATTGATAGTTTCCTTTCAACTGATTCAGGTGTACTTATGGTAAAAAAGAAACAGAACAAATATTAATTAGACTAATCTGAAATTCATAGGCTTTTGTGAAGTACATTAAAATGAAGTAGAATATTGTGATAATGTTGGGAGCATACTAAAATGAGGAGTGTAAGAGTCATTTGTACGAACAAGTCAATTAATAGACCAGTGTTTGTAGGTCAGTTACAGAGGCCTCTATAATCATGTGCCATCACAAAATTTATAGTAAGACCTAACAAAATACATTAAAGAAAAGAGGTTAAGTGAATAGGCTTTAAAAAGATGGTCTGTGTTCTAATGCTGGCTCTGCAATTGCCTAGCTTTGTGACTTTAGCAAATAGCCCCCTTTATACATTTGTTTTCTCATCTAAAGAACTGAGGTGATGATAATAATGGCAATTACCTCATACAGCTGTTGTAAGAAGTCAATGAAGTAACAAATCACATTTATAATAGTGCCTGACAAATAATAAGTACTCATTAAATATAAGTAAGTATTCATTAAGTGATATTCACTGAGTGATTAAGTGACTTATTAATATATAGACACACACATACATATATACTAAACCTTCATTCCAAGTTTTAGATTATATTTTCTATTTTCTAAATATCTTTAATAACATGGTGATTTGTATAACAATGTATATGGCATTTTTTGGATGCTAATAAACAACTTACAAAAAGTTTAATCCCTAAAATTCCAAGAAACTAAATAGTATTACCACAATAATATTTGACGGCAAAACAAAGTCATTCAAAATTCTTTCCAGAAATAAAGCAATATGTACTCATCCAAACACTAATACTGTAAATCTGCTCTTGTCCAGCACTGTTAGGTCCTACTAATAAAAACTTGAATCAAGTCTGTATCACTAACACAAATACTGTATTATTAGGATTTGAAATAGATTTACTTTGGGGCATCTAGGTGGCTCAGATGGTTAAATGTCTATCTCTTCATTTCAGCTCAGATCATGATCTCATGGTTCATGAGTTCCAACCCCGTGTCAGGTTCCATGCTGAGAGCGTGGAGCCTGCTTAAGGATTTTCTCTCTCTCTCTCTCTCTCTATATATATATATATACCCATTCCCTACTCTCACTCTATCAAAATAAATAAGTAAACTTTAAAAATATGCTTTAAATAGACTTTGGAATAAATTACTGTTATTTTGCGTTATACTATTTGAACACAATGACCATATCTCTTCTTTAAAAAAGAAAGAAAGAAAAGAAAGAAAGAAAGAAAAATAAAAGCTACCCAAAATTCCACAGAGTACAACCATAGCTATGAAATCAGAGTGAAATATATTTAAGGCTATTTTCTTGATTGTTTGAACATCACTTTAACATGCCAGTATAAAAACATTAGAAATTGTTTTGGAGTAGAAAAATCATCATTTTAGTGATCTGAAGTTGAATTTTGATGAACAACTTTCAGAATTAAGGACTATTGGTTTCTCTATCATAATCAATTTTAAATATAAAAGTGCTCTAATTTAATGGTTTAGATTATGGTGATTTTTTAATCCTTAGAAGCAGAATCTGCCTTCTATTTATGTAGATTACTCCCTCCTCCCCCATATCCTCACAACATTGGTGATTGAAGAATTAGGCCAATTGTTTGCACCTGTACATCATTTGCACCTGTATCCAGGAAGGGTGGCTTCAGTGGGAACCAGCTGGAATAATTCTAATGACTCGGGTACATAGGAAAACACTACCACTGGTATATTTTCATTGTCTTTTAAAAATTCTGTTGACATTTTTATCCCTGAACAGTGTTCATTATGGTTGCAAAAGTGTACCAGGCCATTTATTTTATAGCATAAGAGATTTATTCTACTTGAAAGGCGTTCATCAAAGCATTGTCTTTGGCAACTGAAAATATGTCATGCAGAATTGCACTCTGTTATCAAATGACATTAATCTAAGATCTGAGGTTACCCTGAGGTGAGGAAATAAATTGAAATTGGGAGTGTTGAACATGGCACATAGAATGATGCTCTACACTGAACTAATAATAAATCTATTTGGGACATCGTTAGTCTTTTAAAATAGTGAACAGTTTTGTTGCCTTTAAAACAAGAGTCAGGGAATATTAGATATTTAACATATTTGATATTTTTGGAGCAAGAAAAAAAGGAGATGAAAAAACAGAAGCAAAAATAGATATTTTCTCCAAATTGCGTATCTTTAGAAATATTTCATGTTGTAAGAACTGTTCACTATATCTTTCATAAATGGCTAATTTAAGAGCAAGCCTAAAGTTATTACAGTTATATGGCAGGTCTAAATAACAATTATATTTATAATGGTTATAATACTTTTTCACCTATCGCATTTAAATATACACATAAGATGGGAAATAACTAAGAATGATATGGGCTTTTTGGTTTTATTATATCTATATTTTCTGTTAATTAGTCAATGAATTAGAAACACATTAAAATTAAGGTTGCTTGTTTAAATAGAGCTTGGCATATTTTTGAAAACATGGTTCAATCATCATTAAAATAGATTAAAAATATTCTTAGACTCAAACCCTGAGTTGAAAGTCACATCCCTATGATTTGTCACCTTTAATTATTTTTAACTCCTTAAGTGCTTTCACCCGCTAGTGTATATTATTTAGTCCTGCTTTGCTATGTTCATATGTTTCCCTCAAGTCTTATCTCTGAATTTCTTCTACTTAGCTCTGTTTGTTTAAAAATAAAAACTAATACATGCAAAATTTATTAGCCTCCCTTGGTTCCCTGGGAATCCTTACTAACAATAGAGTGTGGATGGGCCAGTGCAAAGCCCTTTACATATATTCATTAAACAACATAGGACCTGAGCAAAGTAGGTTGTCATATTATCACAATTACTGAAAACTCTGCTTCTGTTCCAACACTTACTCAAATTCAAATTCTACTGATTAATAAAAACTACCCACAGGGCCCCTGGATGGCTCAGTCAGTTAAGTGTCTGACTTTTGATTTCTGATCAGGTCATGATCTCACCATTCGTGAAATTGGGCTCAGTGTTGGGGTTTCCTGCTGACCATGCAGAGCCTGCTTGGGATTCTCTCTTCCCCCCTCTCTCTGCTCCTCCCCGCACCACTCTCTCTGGCATGCGCACTCTCTCTCTCTTTCTCTCTCTGAAAATAAATAAACTTTAAAAAATAACAAAAAATAAAAACCACCCACAAAGTAAAGATAAAAAACAGCTTTCCACACATATCCATAATTGGTAAATATCAATTTCTAGAATTTCCAATTGGGATATTTTTACAATTATTGTGAAATTATACTATTTGGAAGGAGGACAACAGAAAAACACAGAAATGAAGAAACAAGAATGAATGGAGAAATTATTAGATAGCAAACTCTAAACATAAGTTTAAATTCACTGCAAAAGACATATATACATGTAATTTTCATATACATAAAAGTACATACATATGGCTAAAGGTACATATATATTTTACCAAATAAATAACATTTTTAATTTTATAAATTAATTTCATTTCCATTACTGTTTCATTTGAACATTGATTGACTTACATTTTTAATAATAAGCTATATTGAAAAGAATACAAATAAGCACTTTTAAAATGTATCCAAAATTCCAATGGCCCATTATTAGTTTGATTTTATCAATTAAAAAGATGTATTCATTAACTGCTTATTCAATCCAAGTATAACCTAAACTATAAAATATCTTTCCTAATCATGAGAATAATTAAAAAAGGTAACAAACTTATAAAATACACACACACACACACACACACACACACACACACACACACACAGATTAATCTCCAAAAAATCTAGGGGTGCCTGGGTGGCTCAGTTGGTTAAGCGTCGTCTTCAGCTCAGGTCAAGAGCTCATGGTTTGTGAGTTCGAGCCCCACGTCGGGTTCTGTGCTGACAGCTCAGAGCCTGGAGCCTGCTTCAGATTCTGTGCCTCTCTCTCTCTCTGTCCCTCCCCTGCTCATGTTCTGTCTCTCTCTGTCTCAAAACTAAATAAAAACATTAAAAAAAATTTTTTTTTTAATCTAGAAGTTGTAACTTGATTCTACATGCAATGGAAGACAGTGAGGAATTTTAAGAAGTTGAGTGTCATGTAATGTATTAAGTTTTTTTAAAAAAATCATTCTGGTTGTTTTATGTTAATATTAACTAACTTGATTGTACTATGACATATTTTTATCAACTATATTTAATACTAATGTTGCTTTCACTTTGTGCTTTCTATATTCCTTTTCTGTCTATTCCTGTCACAATAGCTGTTACTTCAATTCTAGGACAGTGTGATGAATTTATGGAGGCACTTCATGACCTTTAAAAGTCATGCTAGTCACATTTTCTAGGGATGCTTTACCTACAGTACCCCCAAAGTGGCCTGGCCATTAAGAAAAAAACAATTGGAACTAATCGGTAATGTGAAAAAGCCTGAAAGTAAGCCTGTAATGCTAGATTTCAAAAAATGAACAGGCTGAGAAATAGAGCACAGTAAGAAAGAGGTCTTGAGTGTTAAGTAAGCATACTTCAAAGTTAAAAGAAAATAATAGTAATAAGCATGTCTTTGATTATATAACCTTTTTTATGCTACATAAAGCTTTTGTATTAACTCATTTTATCCTGGCAACCTCTTTATGAGGTATTTTATCTCTATTTTAAAATCAGGGAAGGGAAGCAAAGAAGGCTAAGTGGCTGCCTGTCATAAGACTTATAAGTGACTGAGCAAGGTCTTGGACCTAGGTCATCTGATAACAACTCTAGGACTATTTCCATCTCTCCACATAGTGTTCCACAGCTAATACCTGGAAAATTAAATGTCTCAGATGGATGGGAGCTCTTCAGGAGCAATCTCAATTAGGGGTTGAAGGAAAGTTTATCATGATTACTTGTGAGATTTTTTTTAACCATTCACTAACACACACATACACACATACACTCAGAGACTCAACCAAATGCTATGTGCATGGACTATATTATCCCTAGTTTGGGGTATTGTCATCACAAGCCATTGGTATTGATGGAAATGACTATCAAAAGGTGTAAAGATGTTTAAGGACAGAAATAGTTGAAAATCAATGATCCAATAATTTCATTCTAAAAAATAATCTTGAGTATTTTTTACCTGAAAGTAAGAAGAAATATGGTCAAGTAAATTAATATAAATGCCAAGCTGGTCACTGAGTAGATCAGGTATGAAATAAGCTTATGTAGAAAATGAACACAAGTCATATCAAAGGATAAAACAACAGAATTTTGTGGATCTAAGAGTGTCATAAAGATTTAGACTTAGAACACATTAAGACACATGAAATTAACTAGCAAAAAAAAGGAGATATTTAGCAAAGAAACAAAACTTCATTTTTAATTATAAAAGAAAATGTATTCATTATTTAAAAAGTTGGAAAAATACAAAGAACTACAGAAAAGAAATAAAATTTACCTAGAGATAAACACTACTAATATTATAGAATATTTTCTTATATTATATACTCATTGTTTAACTGTATTTATTGTTTTCAGAGAGGCTGAACATTTTTTATATGTTCATCCTAAAAATTCATTGATACTTCCGTTAACATTAATAATAATTTGTACTGAGGTGCCTGGGTGGCTCAGTCAGTTAAGCGTCCAACTTCGGCTCAGGTCATGATCTGGCAATCTGTGAGTTCGAGCCCCGCGTCAGGCTCTGTGCTGAGCCTCCCTCTCTCTCTGACCCTCTCCCGTTCATGCTCTGTCTCAAAAATAAATACACGTTAAAAAAAATTAAAAAGAAATAATGATAATAATTTGTCCTGTGGACTTCCTCTCTACAGACATACTACTAAATGCTTTATGTGCATTATCTTATTTAATTCTTTTTTTATTGAAATCTAATATTATATTGAAATATATATATTGAATTACATATAACATTATATAAATTTAAGGTAAAATAATAGGTTTATTTGATTCATTTATATATTGCAATATGATCACCACTGTAGTGTTAGCTAATACCTCTGTCACATCAGATAGTTATCATTTAATGCTTTTAAATGACTCAGTGCTCTTTTTCTATTTTTAGAATAATAGTGCTTCTGGAAACTCTACTTGTCTCAGCTCATTTTAGCTTGCAATATAATCCTTTTTCTGGCATATCTAAAAGGATTTTTAATGCTAATATTAAAGAAAAATAATTAGAGGAACTTTGTATACATAATTAACATTTAGGGAGGAGTGTTAACAGATGACACAGAAAAAGCAGATAAGGGGCGCCTGGGTGGCTCAGTCAGTTAAGCCTCTGACTTCAGCTCAAGTCATGATGTCACAGTCCGTGAGTTTGGGCCCTGTGTCAGGCTCTGTGCTGACAGCTCAGAGCCTGGAGACTGCTTCGGGTTCTGTGTCTCCCTGTCTCTCTGTCCCTCCCCTGCTCATGCTCTGTCTCTGTCTCAGAAGTAAATAAAAACATTAAAAAAAATTAAAGAAAAGCAGGGAAGAGGATAGGTGTGTTCTGTGAATCTTCAGGAAAATTATTGAACTTTGTTTATGTAAAAATATTTTAAAAGCTATAATTTAATATAAAATTATGAAGCCACTATTACTACTAATAGTATAATTTTTAGTTATTACTATTTAAAAGTCAGATTTCAGATTATTAAAGGAAAAAATATTCAGGCATTTAAAGTGGTCTAGTAACAGAATGAAAAATAACCTGGATTAACCCCTTTCGTTACTACAAGTGTCCACCGAAAATGTAATGAGTACTTATGTATATATTTACATAGATGTGTAAATATATGTATATATGTGTATTTACATATATGTGTATAAGAGTGGAACCAATATATCATTGGTTCATTGAGTTAACTTTTACACTTTCATTGAGAGTCTACTCTGTGTAAGATCCTATGACAGATATTTGGTGGAAAACATTGATAATCAATATTACCTTGTAGTCTAATAGAGGTGATAAAATATACAACAAAAAATGTAATATTAAGCATGATCACAGTTTAGGATGGGGAAATATTCCTTTTAGATAACACAATCAAGTAAAGCTCTCTGAAGGGATTACCATTACAACTACTGATGAATCAGGTTTTAGACATGTTAGTGGGGAAGGCAGAGGTAGTACAGATGGAAAGATGGGAAAGAAATTACATAATTTAAGATAGGCAAATAAATACAGTAAACTAAATTCTAGAAGCAGCCATGGAAAGAAAAATAGGAGATTAAACCTCAATATAGGTTTAGTTCAACATATGAAGTTTGGGGAGTGAATAACATTTCACAAGAGATTGACATATTTGTATTATTTGAGATGTTTACTCTTGAAAGAAAATAGGAGAAATATTAGAAGGAAAATTTTGAATCAGCAAGCCCAAGAAAACTTTTTAAATTATTCAAGAGGCAGAGAATTTGTGTGGTAGCGATGGAAATAAAGCCAATGAGATGGTGTAAAAGCTGTTGTCTATGTAAATTAATAACTCTTTGTACCTGAGTGACTAAACGGCGAGTGGTATGTAAAATAAGAAGGGAGGGTGCTGAGAATCTAAACATGTCAATGCTATTAACAAAAACAATATTAGAAAGAAAAGCAAACTTACAGGGGAATATATTGGTTTGATTTGGAGCACGTATGACACAGATTACAGGTAGCCTGTCCTTAGATATTTCAATAAAAATGGCAAGAATATGTAAGTAAATGTGCAAAAGCTATTTATTCCTTTGGAAAAAAGGTAGTGAGGGGTATGGATAATTTTTATCAATTGTGTTTAGTTCTGTGTTTCATCTTCTGTTGAAATAATTAACTTTACAATAAATATTTCCATCTATGTATGTTGATTATTCCTCACCATGTGCACACAATCATAAAATGTAGTACCCTGCATATTAAAATTTCTGGCATATTACCAATGACTAAAAGGAAAACTGTGAAAGAGAACTACCATGCTTATATATACATAACGTTTCAACAAAATAACTTAATCATAAATGAGCCAGTCCTATAATTAAAAACATGTATTTTTGAATTTGTAGTGAATTCAATCATATACTACAATTAAACAATGTCACAAATTTTTATTTTTATTTATTTTTTTTTTAACGTTTTTATTTATTTTTGAGACAGAGAGAGACAGAGCCTGAACGGGGGAGGAGCAGAGAGAGAGGGAGACACAGAATCGGAAGCAGGCTCCAGGCTCTGAGCCATCAGCCCAGAGCCCGACGCGGGGCTCGAACTCACGGACCGCGAGATCGTGACCTGAGCTAAAGTCGGACACTCAACCGACTGAGCCACCCAGGCGCCCCTGTCACAAATTTTTAAAGGCTTTCTCAACCAACATAAGGGGAGATATCTATCTTTTTCTAGGTCCTGAGTTAATTAGTCATTTGTTTTGGTTGACAGAAATAAGCATTAATTACCATATTTTGTTTTCCTTGAGTGTGGTAGGTGGTCTCTTGGATGGTGCACAATGATCCTTGCCTCCTAATATTCACATGCATATCTGATACCAACCCCTTAAATGTAGGTTGGACATAGCAACTTTTAACAAATAAAATACAGAAAAAAAATAGATTATACCCCTTCTGAAATTAGATTACAAAAAGACTGTGATTTCCATGTGATTGTCTTCTCTTGCTCTGAGAAAAGCCAACTGCCATGTTGTAACCAAACCTATGGAGAATCCACTAAGCAAGAAACTAAAGGAGGTCTCTTGCCAATAACCAGTGAGGCACTGAAAATTTCAGTCCAAGAGCCCATGAGAAACTGAGTCTTTTCAAAAATGACTTGAGTGACCTTAGAAGTGAATCTTCTCTCATTCAAGTTTTCAGATGAGACCACAAACCCAGCTGACATCTTGATTGCAGCCTGCTGAGAGAGCTTGAGGCCAAGGCATCCAGCCAGTACATGCCTGATTCCTGACCCACAGGAAACTGAATTTAACATTTACTACTTTAGCTACTAGATTTGGGGATGATGTGTTTAACAGCAAAAGACAACTAACACATTGGGGAATGTTTAGAGTTGAGCTCCTTCTATTCTGTAAAACAAATATTTCATAAACCAAGCATGTAAATGTCATCCTGGAACTGAACGAAATAAAGAGATGTCATTATCTTCTACATCCACTGCATCTACACTGCATCTACATCCACTGTAACTTATATAAATTAGCTCTTGGGAATGGAACCAGTCAAGCCTTGCTATGTTATATAACAAGTACTAGTTTATCAAGACTTTTTCTCATAGAAAACATAGTCTGCTTCAGAAGATTGTCTGAGGATCTCTGAACACAATCAGATTTTTCAGAGGATCTGGAGAGATAAGACACATTTTACACTGTGGAAATTTCAGCAACATATACACAAGTATTATTCATTCTGTTTTTTAAAAGTCCTAAGCTATCTCTCCCCTTTTAGGTTTCAGACTCCTACTGTGTTATTTCAACTTCGTTTTCCTTCTTTGACCCACTCTGCTCATTTTCATCTTTTTCTTTTAGCCACCCTAAAATTATTCTTCATTTATTCTTAGAGCCAATTTGTTTTCATTACTTTCTTCATACAAATTTGTGCCTTCATTTTCTTATTCTCTACCCACAGGTTTCCTATAAATGTACTTTTTCAAAGGAGAAAATTTTCTTCCAGATGACTAATTGTAGTGACAAGTTGTTAAGATAATATTTCAGTTTTGCCCAGAACATTGGATTTGAGACATCAAACAAGTAACTTATCCGTTCATATTTTAGCAAAACTTGGTGATATAGGATAAAGTCATCCTCCAGTGAGAGGCCATCTTCAAGAGAGACTAATTTTTTTAGTTTAGCAATGGCAAAAGGAGATCTACTGAAGGTATGAAAAGACGCCCCCACCATTTTGTTTAAGAACATCCCGTTCACCATCAGTTAGGATTTTTCTTCCCCCAGTTTGACGGTAAAAATAAACTTCCTAAAAACAACTTAGAATGCCATTCCACAGTATAGTACCACTCAGAGGGTAAATCACTTCCAAATTGACACTGTAAATTTTATTGCAAGAAATAAAGAAACCTTTTGAATCTATGTGAGCCAGAGGGATGAACTCAAGCTAAGGTATTTTATAAAATATTGTGATAAAATCACCTTTTAAAAAAAAATAATTTTTGGCTTCTAGCCCAGAGGGAGTAACAGATCAGATTTTTCTCCTCTTTCATAAAACAACCAAAACTGTACAAAATATATAAAACAATAATTTGTGAGACACTGGACATCAAGAAACAAAGGACATAATCACTGAGACCAGGAAACAAACAAAGTGATTCTTGTGATTTCCCACAGCTTACTTCCTTGAAAGAGTTTCCAGCCAAAATACAGGCAAAGGGAACCCAAGCATAGCCCAGCAGATTAACTGAGTTCAAATGAAAGAGATGAGAGGCTGGGGAGACTGAGGCAACCAGGCTTTGCAGGATAGAGTACTGGAAAGAAAAAAACTTCAAGGTAAGAAAACTTCAGAGATCTGCAGAAAATTTTCCCTGGAGTATTTCTCTGAGTACTTATCATTGTATATGTATTAGGAACTGACCTGAGACTGGGAAAAGAACCACGTGAAAGGGCTAGTGGTAACAGTGTTCAGGACTCACATGAGGCCAGGTATAGTGCTTTCTCTCACCAGCAGAACAGGCAACCTAACTTCAAGTTTTATGGGACATTGAGAACAGTCATAAAATAGCCTTCTCTAGTTAATGGGGAATAAATAGTCCTAGACTCACAATGCTCTGGTCCCACCTAATACATCTTAATAGGAAGACCTGAAAGGGTAAAATTGTTCCCAAGTAACTTTACTATGTCTGAGTACAATGCTTAAGAATATAGAAATACAGGGCTGCCTGGGTGGCTTAGTCGGTTGGGCGTCCAACTTCGGCTCAGGTCATGATCTTGCAGCCTGTGAGTTTGAGCCCCGCATTGGGCTCTGTGCTGACAGCTTAGAGCCTGGAGCCTGCTTCGGATTCTGTGTCTCCTTCTCTCTACGCGCCTCCCCCACTAGCACTCTGTGTGTGTCTCTCTCTCAAAAATAAACAAACATAAATAAAAAATTTTTTAAAAAGAGTATAGAAATACAAAAAATATTTAGCACAAAAATAGTTAAAATCCATGATGTCTTCAATCTAATAAATCACTAGATATTAAAAAAAAGTAGGGAAGTCTGATTCATAGTGATGAAATAAATCAGTCAATCTTAAACTAGATTGGATTGATAAAGATCTTAGAATTAGCAGAAAAGAATATTAAAACATTAATTATAACTATGTTGCATAAGTTCAAATGTTAAATACGTACGTAGAATATGTAAAAAAATGTCATCCAAATGGAAATTCTAGAGATGAAAACTACACTATTTGTCATAAAAAATACAGAGATGAGATAAAAGGGAAGATAGATAGTACAGAAGAAAGGATGAGTGAACTTGAAGATGAGCAATAGAGAGTAAAAATAAAATATAGAAATTAATAAAAATAAAGTATATAAAATTAAAAAAAGAGCAAAGAATAAGTGAACTGTGGGGAAACTCAAAGCTTCTCAATATACACAAAATAGAAGGCATTAAGAAGAGAACACAGAAGGGGCAAGATGACTGAACATTTCCCAAATTTGATTAAAGCTATAAATTTCTTGTAGGTCACTGAACTCCAAGCACAAGAAAAAGAAAGACAATTATAAAACAAGTGGTAAAGACAAAAGCTAAAATTCACTCAGTGTAAAAAAACAAGAGAGGAACAAAGATGACAGATTTCTTATTGGAAATAATACAAGTTACAGAAGTACAGCAATATCTTTAGATCACTGAAAGAAAAATTTAACCTAGAATATATACCAAGAGAACATATCTTTAAAAAAGGAAGGTGAAATAAGGAGTATTTCAAACATACACAAAGAATTCATCACCACATTTCAAGAAATATTTTAAAAGTTTATTCAAGAGGAGAAAAATTATACCAGATAGAAATATGGATCTACATACACAAAAATGAAGACCACAAAAAATAGTAAGGGTTTGGGTAAATGTGTAAGATATTTTCTTATTACTTAAAGCTCTTTTAAAGATAATTGACTGCTTAAACAAAAATATACATGTAGTACACAGTTTATAAAAAAATATGAAAATAAAATACATAAAACAGCAGCAGAAAGATCAGGAAGGGAGAAATGTAAATCTGTTACTACAGTATAAGGTTATATGATATTCATGAATGGTATAATATCACTTAAACTATGATAAGTGAAAAATGTACATTATAAACCATAAAGTAACCACAAAAATAATCAGTGATAGTTAATAAGCCAAAAAGGAAAGAAAATGAAATTGTAAAAAAAAAAAATTAGCTAATCCAAAATAAGGAACAAAAAAGAGTAAGAAGGGAACAAATATAAAAAAGTTAGCAAGAAGATAGACTTCAACCCAATCATATAAATTATCAAAGTAAATATGAATGACCAAACACAAATAAAAATCAGAGATACATGCTTGCCCACTAGAAATAAAGTTCAAATATAAAACATAAATAGGATAAAAGTAAAAGATTGGAAAAACACACAATATGCTAACACTAATCAAAAGAAATCCAGAAAGGCTATAATATTATTAGACCAAATAGATTTCAGAACAAAGAATATTGCCAGGAATAAAGAAGGTTATTTCCACAATTACAGTTAGAAATTTCAATCATCCTTTTTCAATAATTAACACAAGTAGACATATTATCAGTAAGAATATGTAAGATTTGAATAAGATTATCAATCCAATTGTTTTACTTGACATTACTAGAACATTCTATCCAACAATAACAGAAAACACTTTATTTTCCATTACACACAGAATAAGCTATATTATTGGCCATAATACCACCAGTCTCAACTAATTTAAAAAGGTTCAAGTCATATGGTATATATTCTCTGAATACGAGGATTAAATTAGAAATCAGAAAATAATGATCTCTGGAAATTCCTCAGACACTGCTAAGTAATCCATGGATCAATGAAGGAATTAAAATGAAAATTAAAAAAATATTTTTAGTTGGATAAAAAAGAACACATGTCAAAATTTGTGGGATGACACAAAAGCAATGCTTAGAGAAAAATGTGTAGTGTTACATGCCTTTATAAATATCAAATCAATAACCTCAGCTTCTACCTTGAGAAACTAGAAAAAGAAGAACAAATTAAACACAAAGCAAGTAAGTGAAAGGAATAATTTTTAAAATGGAATTCAATGAAATAGAAACAACTACAAAAAGGAGAGAAAAATTAATAAAACCAAAATCTTACTTAAGAAGTTAAAAAGAATTAATAAACCTCTACCTAGACTGACCAGGGGGAAAACAAAGACACAAATTACAAATATTAGGAAGAGAGAGACATGTCTTTAATACAGGCTTCCCAGATATTGAAAGGATAATTGAGAAATGTTGTGAACAAATTAATGCAAAAAATTCAACAACATAGATGTCCCAGTTCATTAAGAAACAGAACCACGGTTTGCTCAAGAAAACAGATAATCTGAATAGGCTTATATCTATTGAAAATATTGAATTTGCAGATTAAAAACCTTCCAAAAAGGAAACTCCAGGTCCAGATGGTTTCACTAGTGAATGTGATCGAGTATTTAGAGAAAACTACAATACCAATACCACGCAAGCTATTTCAGAAAATTGAAAAGAAAGGAATACTTTAAAATTTATTCTATAAAGCAAGAAGTACTCTGATACCAGAAAGTAGAGAGATAAAAATAAAGGAAAACTACAGACCAATCTCTCATGAACAGAGATGCAAAAACACAAACAAAAAACATTATGACTAATTGGGATTTATCCTAGAAATGCAAGGTTATTTTAATATTTGAAAACCAATGCATGTATTTCCCCACATTAAAAACTGAAAGAGGAAAATGCTTAAAAACATGTCAAAGAAAGGTGTTTAACAAAGTCTAACATTTCTTCTTGATTGAAAAACAAATTAGCAAATGAGGAAGGAAACTGGTGAAAATGATCACAAAAACCTATAGTTAATATCACACAAAATGATGAAATATCAAATGCTTTCTCCTGAAGATCAGGAGCAACAACATAAAAATATGTGTATTTTCTTCAGTTCTAGTCAATATTATACAGAAAGTTATGACCAGTAAATTAAAGGAAAATAAGTAACAAAATAATCATAACAAAGACACCCAGTCAGGAAAAACAAAGTAAAAATGTCTTTATTCATGGACAAAATGATTTTCTATGTAGAAAATCCACTGGAATTTACTTAAAAATAAATAAATAGCTACTAGGATAAATAAGAGACTTTATCAAAGTTGCAGCATGCGTTAACATACAAAAATCAATTATGTTTTTATAAACTAGCAATGAATAGCTGACAACTAAAATTTTTAAAAACTATCATTTACAATAGCACCAAAAATATTAAACGTTAAAGGGTAAGTTTGACAAAATGCAAATGTACTCAACGTTGAAAACTAAAAACACTAAAAACTAAAAACATACTTAGTCCATGGATTAGAAGACTTAATATAGTTAAGTTGTCAATTCTCCATAAATTAATCTTTAGATTTAATGCAGTCACAAAATCCCATCAGGCTTTTTTTTATAGAAATTCACACACTGATTTTAAAATCTATATAAAAATGCTAAGGTAAATACCTAGAATAGGCAAAACAATTTTGAAAAAAAAGTTGGAATATTCACACTACTTGACTTCGAGCTTAACAATAAAACTACAGTAATCAAGACAGTGTGGATCCTGAACAATGTGGGGGTTAAGGGCAGTGATCCCCAAGCATTCAAGAATCCACAGGTACCTTTTGACTCTCCCAAGACTTAATAGCCTATGATTGACCAAAAGCCATATTGCTGATACTATAAACACATATTTTATATGTTATATATAGATATAGATAGATATAGGTATAGATATAGATATAGATATAGATTATATAGTATGCGCTTACAATAAAAGTAAGTTAAAGAAAATATTGTTAAGAAACTCATAAGGAAGAGAAAACACATTTACAGTACGATAATATATTTAATGAAAAAATCTGCCTAATAATATTGTCATAAGATAGACAAATAAATCATGTGAACAAAACATGGTCTAGGAACAGACCACGCATATATGGACAACTGTTTTTCCACAAAGATGCAAAGGCAATATGATGGAGAAAGTTTGGTGTGTTTACCAAATGATGCTGGAATATCTGGATATTCATATGCAAAAAAAGAAAAATCTTTATACACAAAGGACATTAAAAAATTAACTCAAATGGGGCAAGTGGGTGGCTCCGTTGGTTAAGTATCTGACTCTTGATTTCAGCTCAGATCATGATCCCAGGATGGTGAGATCTAGCTCCACATTGGGCTCAGTGCTGAGCATGGAGCCTGCTTAGGATTCTCTCTCTCCCTCTTTCTCTGCCTTTCGTCCTCTTGCAGTCTCTCTCTCTCTCCCTCCCTCTCTCTCTCTCTCTCTTTCTCTCTCTCTCTCTCTCAAAATAAGTGGATAAACTTTAAAAAATAAAAGTAACTCATGTGGATCAATTCTAAATATAAAATATAAAACTACAAAAGTTTTAAAAGAAAACTTAAAAAAATTGTATTACCTTTGGTTAGCAAAAGATTCTTTTGATATCACCCCAAAGACACAACCCATTAAAGAACAAGTTGACAAAGTAGACTCCATTAAAATTAAGAACTTCTGTTAAAAAGATACTGCAAGATAAGGGAAAGAAAATTAGGATATTGTATATTAATTCAATATTGGAGACTTGTATCCAGAATATATAAGGAATTCTCAACACTCAATAATACCAAATCAAAGCATCCAAAATAAAAACAAATGAAAGATTTAAACTTCACAATGAAGAAATATGGATGGCAAACTCATGAAAAGATGCTCATCATCATTTGTCATTAGGGAAATGCAAATTAAAACCATAAGGAGATACTATTAAACACCTATTTTACAATGACTAAAGCTAAAAAGTCCATCTATACAAATTATTGGGCAGGACATGGAACTTTCATACATTGCCAGGAGGAGTTTAAAGTGGTACAACCACTTCAGAAAACAGTTTGGCAATTTTTTAAAAACTAAACATACATAGATCTTATGATCCAACCATTATACTACTTCGTATTTAGCCAATAGAAATCACATGACCTTACAAATACTTTTCCACAAGTGTTCATAGCAGCTGCATTTGTGATATTCAAAAACTGGAAACAATCCATATGTCTATCAACAGGTGAATATATAAAATCTGGTATATCCTGCAATGGAATACTTCTCCGTAATTAAAAGGGAACGGAGTCTTCATAGCACAAAAACTGAGCGAATCTCAAAACAACTATTCTGAGTTAAAAAGGAAGACTAAAGAAGTGCATGGTGTATGGTTTCATTTATATAAAATTCTAAAAAGTTCAAATTAATATGTAATAAAAGAAAGCAGGTTAGAGGCTGCTTCCAGACAAAGCTCTCAAGAGTAAGAGTGGGGAAGGTAAGAGTATGGCATTAAAAATGGGAACAAGGAAGTTGGAGTGATGAATGATGTTTTTTTTTTCTTCATTGTGGTGATTGTTTCATGTTTGTATACATTTGTCAAAACGAATCAAATTGTATATTTACAATATGCGTAGTTTATGGTATGCCAATTATACTTTTATAAAAAATTATTTTTAAGACTACTTTGCTATTTAAAGCTAAAAAACATTACTTTTCCAAAAGATTTTATATTAATGTACTATAGAAAATAATATTAAAATTAAAAGTATATAAGTAGTACTGTCAGGATATAGAAATATAATTATTGTAAAAATACCAGAATAGTTATGTTTGTGTTATCCAATACATATTTACTAGAATTCAGGAGTTTGTGGACCTTATAAACATTTGGTTGATATTTGAAAAATAAAATGAACAAGCAAATTGATTATGAAATAGTCATTTACTAAAGTGTTTATACTGTATGCACTATTGTTTTGTCTTATGTTGAATTACGAAGTTCTCAGATATGGGGAAAAACTACTTTATGACTTCCCTTCAACTTGAGTCAGGTTTCAGCCTTGAGCAAATTTCTATGAAGAAGGTAGAAATGATGAGAAGTCTTTAAATGCTGCAGATCAAACATTGCCACTACAATGAAACCCAGAATGGCAAGCAAACAACAGTTTAGAGGACGTAAAAGAAATTCTGAACTTATTCCCCAGAAGCCATTACATTAGTGAAGTTTATCTCAGTCTTGAAATTCGCATAAGTCATGCGCTGAATTGAATTTACCACTAAGGCATCAGCATCAACTACTGCAGTGTCATCTTGTTCCCCTCCTAAATCACCTTATTCTACTCAAAGATAAAAGGCCGCTTTCATTTCTGTAGGGGACAGATTAAACATTAGCAGTCAGAAGCAATTGCTTTTCCCTTCAACATCACCTCTAGCCTTTTTACGCACAATACCCTCTCCAGGGATTTCCTGCTGGCTGAAGAAGAGGCAAATAACATTTGTGCCTCTGCACAGGACAGTTGATTCCAGGCTGTAAAACCGAGTTCTTTCAAAACAATGCATCAGGTCTTAGCAGGTGAGAGGTAGAGTCGTAGAATAGAGCTTTGAGAAGCTCATAAATTAATCCAGCTTTCCCAGAAGTCTCTGCATGTTGCTTAGAATAACTCATAGGGTATAAGTACATACATTATAAAAGACTACTTCAGCAGTATCTGACATTAGTATAGAATCTAACATTAGTCCTATAACTGTTGACCAAGACAGCCTTAACATTCCCTTCTGCTTAATCAGACTTTAGATAGATACCCCACTGACTACAGACCCCTGACCTCCCTTTTCTTAGAGGACTTTAGAAAACTCACAATTGTCAATTCTCTTTCTACCCCTTTGAAATATAAATATTCTCCTAGAAAGGCAATGGTCAAGAAAGACAGAGCCCCTATATCCCAGTCTTCGTGGGAAGGTAGGAGCGTTAACTTTGACAAGCGTCAATTAGCAAACACAGATGGCCTGGTCACATTGAACATAGCTCCTAACTAATGTCCTCTAGTTCTCTTCTGCTCATCCCAGTGCTTAAAAACTCTTCTGCTTCTTGGAGTTGAATTGAATCTCTCTCCTTTTTTTTTTTTTTTTTTTAATTTTTTTTCAACGTTTTTTATTTATTTTTGGGACAGAGAGAGACAGAGCATGAACGGGGGAGGGGCAGAGAGAGAGGGAGACACAGAATCGGAAACAGGCTCCAGGCTCCGAGCCATCAGCCCAGAGCCTGACGCGGGGCTCGAACTCACGGACCGCGAGATCGTGACCTGGCTGAAGTCGGACGCTTAACCGACTGCGCCACCCAGGCGCCCCTGAATCTCTCTCCTCTTAAATAAATTCTTCCCTGCTTAACTTCCCTGCCTGCTTAACTCCACTTGATACAATTTTTCTTTGACACTGCCCTTGAGAAACCACTCCTTGCCGGCAACCATTAGGGTACAAAAGAGATGTGATATAATCTTTAGTAAAATAACTTACATATTTTTTGAATTTGAAAATCAAATTATGAATTAACCAAAATTTGAGTCACTCTGAATTGAGGGTGGTGTGGCTGCCTGTTGTGACCTGAGTAGCTTGAGGGTTACAGAAATCTTGAATGCTTTCTCCATCATGATTCTACTTGCCTGCACTCCTTATCTATTTAATAATATTCACTGGTAGGAGACACTACAACCCTTTTTGTATTAGAATATTTTGTCTTTACCTGTTATGAGATACCTCTGTGGTTTTGATTTCTGCCTGGCCTATTGATCTGAAGATGAGGTAGGAAAGACAAAGGAAATACCCAATGGGAAACTACAGTGAACGCTGAATTTTATAGGGCTTGTAATTGAAGTATCCCAAATCTATGGGTAGATAAAGGAACTCAAACAACTCTAAGTTTAAAAATCACAAAAACAAACTACTTTTCCCAGTTTCTCCTGATCCTATTTTCCCCATTCTTCATCACAGAATGTGAATGTTTTGAATGTGGAGAGGGAATTGTAAATAGTACTGGCTGCTGTCATAATAGAGTAAGCTGAGTTGACAGTGGTCTCCTTTATGAACCTTGTTCGGATTGATCATTTTGGAGCTTGGCCTAAAAAGACTAAGTTGGTTTATAAAAATTCCAGACCAATATTTGCTTTCATAAAGTTATTCTAGGACCCCAAAAGGCCATGACTACTGTGAAAATGTGGTTCTGGCCCTGTGATAAAATCTACTGACTGTAAGACTTAAATTTAAAACTAATTAGCTAACATATTATAGGGATATTAATTTTTTTTGCTCTCAATTACTAATTGTTAACATTTAGCCTTGTGTTTTCTTTGATCGGTTGCTACTATTTTCTATACCACTGTCTCTTCGGATGTGCTATTGCTGATATTTTCAAACTGGCTTTGTGCTTAGTCTGTCCAAACTAAGGTACTCTTAACTATAGAAAACAAACTGAGGATTGATGGAGGGAGATGACAGGGAGGATGGGCTAAATGGGTGATGGAGATTAAGAAGGGCACTCCTGATGAGCACTGTTAGGATTCCTTGGAACCACAGTAGAGGGGACGGCCATCTTGCCAATGCAACCCAACAAAAAGCCCCTAGTAGCCTGCCAGAACGAATTTGGAGGTCAACCAACTGAGCGACAGCACGACCTGACACAAAAAAAGCCCGCCCGGACCTAAACCCAGAACCAATGCAGCTTAAAAACCCCACCCCACAACACCTGGGGGCGACTTCCCTGATATCTCTCTCTCTCTTTCTCTCTCTCTCTCTCTCTCTCTCTCTCTCTCATCTTTACCCAGCCGTATGCCTGACCCTAACAAGCACTGGCTGTTTTATATATATGATGAACCACTAAATTCTACACCTGAAACCAATTTTACCATGTGTTAACTAACCAGAATTTGAATAAAATCTTGAAAATAGGGGCACCTGGGTGTCGCAGTCTGTTGAGTTTCTGACTCTTGATTTCAGCTCAGGTCATGATACCAGCATGGTGGGATCGAGCCCCACGTCAGCATGGAGCATAGAGCCTACTTAAGATTCTCTCCCTTTTCCTCTGCCCCTCTCCCCTGCACATATTCTCTCTCTAAAACAATTTTTTTTAATGTAAAAAATAAAGTGATTTATTAAAAAACAACTTGAAAAGAAAAAAAAAGCTTTAGTGTTATTATTGCTTACACTGTTATTCTTTATCTCTCAAGCCTTAGTATCTGTGAGCCCCGTGTAATGTTGGCTATGAAGTACATAGGTGCTACAAGCATATTTACACACACAGTCTCCTACAAGGAAACTCAAAACCATTCTCGGGTATTCTACCTTGTTTACCATGAAAAACAAATTGCAGCTGTGGAGGAGGGCCTAAAAAGCCTGCAACTTTAGGATTTTTGCTCACAACCTTACTGTCTTGTAACTCTACGTGAGTTACACCAGGAGTAAATATGTACCTAAAAATGTAGAAAAGTGTTATTTATGTCCCTGGAAAAAATGATGTGGAGAGATGATTGAAATGATCACATGCAAATAGTGACATGATTAATATCAATGGCAACTACAAAATTTATGAACTCTTCTGAAAAATAGCATCTGAATTTCCATGTTTTAACCCTTTGAGATGCGCTCCACAGTACTAGGCCCAAGAGAACTAATGAAATAGTAGACATTATAGTCTTTGAGGTTTGCTGTTCAACGGGGAGATGGGATAAGAGAAAATGCAAATGTTTACATATGTATAGAGAACCAATATTCCTTAATGCTTTAAGAGATATTAAAGCACTTTAACACCCCATCACCACATCTGGTTTCCAAGAAGCTTATAAAAGAAATAGAAGAGATTTAACTTTTTATTTTATTTTATGGCAAGGACTTGAGATCTCTGAGGAAATCAAATGATTTGTCCAAAGCCACGACTTATAAATTCTTCTTATTCTTGTTTCACTTTTTCTTATGTTTTAGTATTATTATTGTTTTAGATCCCACCCTCACTATAGCTTTTAAAAACTGAAGGGAAGGGGCGCCTGGGTGGCTCAGTTGGTTATGCGTCTGGATCTTGGTTTTGGCTCAGGTCATGATCTTAAAGTTCATGGGATCAAATCCTATGCTGGGCTTTGCTGCTTGGGATTCTCTCTCCCTTTCTCTCTGCCCTTCCCCCACTTGTGCACGTGCTGTCTCTCTCTCTCTCTCTCTCTCTCTCTCTCTTTAAGTAAATAAGTAAACTTAAAGGACAAAAACTGAAAGGTATATGAGAGGTTGATGAGTTTCTGGGGAAAACATATTGTGAAAGTTTTTAATCATGCACATTTTTATTAAACATGTAATGTTTGTTAATCATTAAACATTCTGGTACTCATTTTACTTGAATTTTCAACAATTCAGTAAAGTTCACCATTCCTTTAACCTGGTAATGCTCTACTTCCTGTAGCCATGAAATTTCTTTCCTTATTTCCCTCTTATTCACTTAGTCACAACATATTGGTGTCTTTTGCTTCCTTAGTCAGGTTTTCCATGGTCATATCCCTCAGGACTTAGCTTAGGTCTTAGCTCTGTCTTGTTTGTAGGTAGTCATACGGATGGACATATAATACCACGTGCAACTCCCAAATATGTATACTTATTGACCAGACTTCTTCCCAGATCCACTAACCTTAATGACCTATAAGCACTGTTTTAGAGTGAGAGAGACAATACAACATTCACTCTTCCAGCTCCAGCTAAAAGAGTGTGGGGAAATTAATTAGCCTCTCTATATCTCAGTAAATTCATTTGTACAGTGGGGAATACAATAAAACCACCTCAGAAGTTCAATTACATGAAGTTTATCAGAGCCTAGACATCTCCACTGGCATACTCACAGGCATCTCAGATTTAATCTACCCAAAATGACTCCTGCTGTTTCTCCGTGAATTCTAGCTCACCCAAACTTCTTTATATCAGAAACTGACAGGGCTTCCTTTTCCCACATATATCCGAAACCATCCCGGATACAAACTATTAGATTCGATCTATTGAATCTATCAATTCTACCTTTAAAATAAATTGTTACTAGGTACCGTTTTCTCCATGTCATTGTCACACCTCAAGACCAGTCCTCATCCTGTCTTTCTTGGATTAATATACCAGCCACATAACTGATCATCCTATTGTTTTTACTATTGTATTCTCTTCCATTCATTTATCCAATGAACAGCAAGTCCTTAAAAAAAGAAACAGTATCATGCCACTCCCACCCTTAAAATTTTGCAGCAGTTTTATTTCACTAAGAATTATACTAAAGCCCTGTACCATTGTCTACAAAAACTTCTGTAACCAACCTCTTACCCATCTTTCCATCCTTATCTCAAGCCCCTGCCTTCTTCATTCACAGTACTATAGTCACAAAGATCTGCCAAAAATTCTCAGAACATTTTAACGTTTTATTTATTTATTTATTTATTTATTTATTTATTTATTTAGAGAGACAGAGAGAGATAGAACATAAGCAGGGGAGGGGCAGAGAGAGGGAGACACAGAATCTGAAGCAGGCTCCCTGCCCTGAGCTATCAGCACAGAGCCCCACAGCACTTGAACCCACGAACTGTGAGATCGTGACCTGAGCCAAAGTCAGATGCTCAACCAACTGAGCCACCCAGGCCTCCCCAACAATTCTCAAAATTTAACAAGCTTTTTCACACTGTAGGCCCTTTATACTTCCTGTCCCTTTTGGTTAAATGTACTTCCTCTGGCTTTCAGCAAGGCAGTTTCCTTCCCATTCTTTAAGTCTTAGTTATTGTTTCAGAGAGCTCTGACAATCCTATTTACCACCCCTCACAGTTATTTTGTTTTTAAACACAACACTACACACTACTTTTTCCTTCAGAGTATATATTATAACTGTTATTATTTTTGTTTATTTCATATATGCATCTGTTACTATTTTATTTCTTGGTTTCATTTATTCATTTTTCAAAAATTTTGAGTGCTTAATACATTGTTTTGTTCTAGGTCTAAGGGTATAGTAATGCATGTCCTCATAAGTCTTACTTTCTAGCAAGAGAGATGAAAAATAATCAAGTAAATACTCTGAAGGGAAATATAGCAGAGTAAGAGAATGTACAGTTGAGAGAAGGTTTGACTGGGTGTCTAGGATAGGATTTTCTGAAGAAAAGATACTTGAGCTTACACTTGAATGACATAAAGTAAACGTTTAGCAGCTATGAAGGAAAAGCAACACGTGCCATAGATTAAGAGTTTGGGTCCTGCATATGTAATATGTCTATAAAAAAACAAGTGTAAATAGGTAGTTGGATATATAAGTAATGCCTAATAGGAGATACAGAGAATGAGCGGTAGTCAGTCAGTTACAGGAACAGTGTGGTCACTGAAACTGAGTGTAACTGAGATGGCATTCTAGTGCTAGTATTCTAGTAGGAGTTTTAGGGAGAGATATAGGTAAGTTTTTTTGTTTGTTGCAGAAAGGTTAGAGAGCAACTGATGAGTACTTTTTGTATTAATCAGTAACCTCCTTTGTGTTTTGACTTCAAGTTTCTGACACTTAGGTTTCTCACTAAATGGAACCCCACAGTTAACTGCCAAAACTTCCCAGCATAGATAGCGAAGGATTTTTATTCTTATATTCATGGTTTTGATTTCTTTCCAGAGTCAATCTTCTTACTTTTATTCCTACTCTCCAACCTCTGACTGTGCTCAGCTTTATGCCAATCACATGTTTTTTCCTTAAGAAACTTGCCAGGCACTTAACATGGGCCATCTTTGTCTAAAAGGCATATTTAGTCTGAAAGATTTTTTTAAATTATCATTACTCTAAACATGTGACAAATATTAATTGATATTTTATAGCTAAAGTGGTAGGGAGAGGAGATGAATGATATTTTTATTAAAGTTGGATATTGGGGGGAAGTTTGTTATTTCAGGAATTTCTTATTGAAAGTAATCTTCCAAACATTTCAGGAAACACTAGCTAAGAACATACTATTTAAAAGTATGTTATTATTTTTAAGAATTTTAAAAAAGAAGCTTAAGATGCATAAATGCAAGCACTGACTTATTTATAAGGACACATTTGGGAAAACGCTTCCGTAAAACTATCAAGTTTTTTTGGCTCCATTTAACAAAATTAAAATGAACACTTTTATCAGTCCACATTATGACTCTATTGTGATCTTAAAAAATTAGCCCCTAAAGCTATTTTAATTTGGTCGATGGATGTATGGAAAGATTTTTATGATACTTTTTTTTCTTTATGAAGCAGAAAGCATCAAGAGTTTCCAAAACTACCATAAACTTTCGAAAGAATCAAAAGAATAAGCAAAGTGCTTGGGGAAGACAGTGTTGGGAAAGACTAGAAGGGTAGGGTTTAAAAATAGATGCTTGAAAATATATTTGCTTTGGCCATTTCACATTAAGATAATTGGTATCAAACACACAGCTGCAATTACCACATAATCATTGTCAATGTTGTGTGTAGGCAGATGGTAGCAATGTTTGGGAGACGAGATAACACTGAATTTTTAACAAGTGACAAAAGGATTGGCATGGTGCAAACAGAACACCACTGCACTTGGCCAACAGCCAGGCAGCCCCATGTGTTGCCATCCTGCCACTTCACAGAAGGCTTACATGGTAAACAAGACAGTGGATTTTTTTCTGAAAGACACGGACCCACAGAACGAATATATATATATATATATATATATATCTGATTATATATATATATATAATCAGAAAGTGAGTAAATGCTTGCTTTTATATTCTAAAGCTTACCGAACTTGAAGCTTTAACATAGTAGCTCAGTACGGTATTCTGCCCGTGGTAGAAAGCGGTAACTCCAGTCAGAGTCATATAGCATTCTGGTTAAGAACAAGCACTCTGGGGCTTGATTAAAATACCAACTCTCCTAAGTATTAGTTATATGACTTTCAGTAAGTTATTTTATTCATCTGTTCCTCCATTTGAACATCTAAAAACTGTGAAGAATAATAGGATGTACCAGTTTTGGGTAGAAGGAGAGCTGAAATGATGATTCCCGTGCAAGTGACTTACTGAAGGGCTGCCCTGAAGAAAGGAGAGGAGGTGAGAAGCAGCATAGAGCTGGGGAAGAACCTAAGCAAGTGTGAGGGCTCAGCTGGTGTTCTTGTTATCTCCAGCCGCATACTTCCTCCCAACTTAGTGGTGTAAAACAACAGTCATTTTGTTATCTCATGATTCTGGTGAATCAGGAATTTGAGGAAGATTCAGCAAAGTCAGATGGCTCAAATGACTAAAGGCAACTGGAACAATACAACTGGAGACAAGCTTGGGGTCCTCATTTCTTCCCGATGTTGCATCCACTGGAATTGGATAGCCCAAGAGAGTTTTTGCACCCACATGTCTAGCCCTTGGGCTGGGATACACCTGGAAACACCTGGACCTGGCCAACATCTGCTCTGTGTCTACCCAAATTCTACATGGCTTGTGCTCCTAACAGCATGACCTTCACAGGACAGTCATATGTTTTTACATGGTGGCTTACTTTCCCCAGAATAAACATTATAAAAGACAAATGGTGATTCAAAGATTCTTATAATCTAACCTCAGAGAGTTGTAGTGTTACTTTTGCCACATTCTTGGTTGCACAAGCCTAGCGCAGATTCAATACAGAGGAAGATCACACGAAGACAAAAATACCAAGAGAAATGGGTTCACTGGAGAGCCATCTTGGAGAGTACCTGCTGCTGCTGGAGCCTACATCAGCTTGAACCTATGGGAAAAACATGGAGTTGGTCCCACCTAGGCAAAGAGCCAGCCTTTTGTACTTTCATATGGATTGGGGCTAATCTCTCCACTAAGACTGTTCCAGGCAGAGGGGAGGGGAATTCTTCAGAGATAAAGGTATCTGTGAATAATTAGCACCCAGAACTCAACATCTAAGGTATAAATATACAGCCAGGAAAAGGTGAACAGAACAGGCCACAGATATTGTGTACACTGCTGTCATTGAGGGTTAATTTGAAGACTGTAGCATATACATGTTAATGAAATGGTCCATGAGAGGTCACTTTGATTTATATCTCTCAGTCCTCAGAAGCAGTTTTGCCTGGGACACTGTGTTTCGTAAGGGGCCTGAGAAAGCATATCTATAGATTAATACCCAACTAGCAAAAATTCCTTCTATTGTATATTTGATTATATTACTTAAGAATAGGCACAATTAAAGACTAATTATCAAACTTTTACATTCTGTTACATATACAGAGAAGTTTCTAAGAAGCATTATGGTGTAAAAATTAAGGAACTTCAAATGACATTGCTTCTAATAAGCCACCTTAATTGGCACTTGGATTTCAAAGACATTTTAAGATTATCAATAACCTTGTTGAGCTCCAATGTGGTGCTAATTACTGCAGGATTAGCTTGGTAGACATTATTTTATCAAGTCTCATAATACTCCCATGAAATAGATATTATTTTCCTTATCATACTGGTGCACAAGCTGAAAATCAGACTAAGTTTTAATGTATGAACATACATACTTGAGTAGTTATGAAGTAGTATTGGATCTGAACCTGGATCTCTTTAATTTTAAAACTCTGCTTGCTAATCATACAGTAATCTATGGTCAATACTCTGAAAGTGGTTATTTTGCAAGGAATATGGAAGCTTCTTTCTAAATGTCTATGGTGTCACTAAGATAATTTGTCTAATTTTTCTTCAGGGAAACAAAGGCAGATTTTTGGATCAAAGGAATTGCCAAAGGTTTTATTGATTATTCAGAGGAGCACAATAACTCAAGGAGAAAAATCTTTAGTTCCTTAATGAGTCTATTGATATAAATAATACCAGTGTAGCTACAGTATTCCGACCAATGAATTATTACTGTGTTATCACAGCCAATACAATTTCTATGTTTTTAACTTTTTAAAAAAGAAAATGAATAATTGTTCTTACTACTGTATTATATAAATACTGGTTCTACTAAGCGGCAGATACATTACCAATATAAAAAAGGACTGGCTTTTCAACTCTGCCATTTTTCCAGTGAGTAGGATTTTAAATTTGGGGGGGAGGGAGGAAATGTGCTCTAATTTAAAAAAAATGTATTTAGTTCTAGTCTCTCAGTTACTAGTTTGATATTGTTACCTTACAAATTAGAAAATCAATCATTAGAATATTTTAACATGTTTAAGTCATATTAGTAAGTGGCAAAAAAATCATGGATATTTAGGGAGGTGAATTGCACATGTATTCTGTTGGCGAAAGAAGTAATAATTCTGCCAAAGAGAATACATCAATTCTACTTACTTTACAAATAGCATATATGTGGGGTGCCTGGCTGTAATAGTCAGTAAAGCTAGAGATTCTTGATCTCAGGGTTGTGAGCTCAAGTCCTATGTTGGGTGTAGAGATTCCTTAAGACAAAACAAAACAAAACACCAAGAACAAAGAAATGATAGTATATATGAGTACTATCAAAATAAATATTAAAGTAAAATTATTTTTATAGCATTTATAAGACACAGTCCAAAAACAAAGAATTTAGGCACATTTGGAGCAGAAGGTACAAACGGGCAGGGGACTCAGCATGCAGTTAAGATGGAGCCTGGTGGTGAAGCACCGTGTAGACTGTGTTAAAAGGAAGTTTGGATTTTAAGCATTCTTTATTTAGAGGTTATTATATTAGCCTCTTGAATATAAACCATTTCACACACTGTCCTCAAGATCATATGAGCAACAGAAACTTCAAAGGAAACCATACATGACCCATGCCTTCAGCATCATTAGAAGATCAGAAATTCCACCAATTTCCCATCATCACAGATATGTAGAAAAACATAGTCCAAATCCTGACGGAGCTAATGCTGAAACACACACCATGACTGCAGGATTCTGTGCCTGGCGAGCAGACTAAGAAAGATTTACACACAGAAAAAGAGGATAGCAGAGTGGAGACCTTAGATGTAGCACAGAGAAAAAGTCTAACACCAAGTGCTAAAATACTGAACACAGATATCTCCGCCTCATTCACAGCACCACCTGTTGGAAAAGGGCTTCAATGAATGTGGAAATAAAAGTTTGCAGACTTGCAGATGCATCGCTCTGGGAGAGGATTAGATAAATGCAAGAAGAATACTGCGTCTTGGAGATTGGAAGTGGAGGGACAGAAAGAAGGAACGGGGAAAAATTCATGTGCAGAAACGAAAGAGAACAAGATATTGCAAACCCACTCTGCACTACCACCACCAGTATCAGCCATTAAAGAAAGTGAATTTCATTATACAATTGCCGAGGGTGCTCTTCAGTTAGGATTCCTGTTCATGAAATACTTAGGAATAAAATTTAAAAAAAAACCAACTTTGATAAATCACACTTAAATGGCATGGAGTCCTTTCGAGAAAATATTAAGTCAAGTTTAAAGTTCACATAGAGTATGCTGTAATGTATATATGGAAGAAATGAAAACAGGTTTTAATCTTTCAGGTTTAATCTTAAACTAACAGATTCTTTAAATCTGTTCAGTTTTAAAGAAAGAAATACAGGAAATAGAAAACAAAAAGTAATGAAATTAGTGACCTATAAGGAGAAAAGTGGGTGTGAAATGGCATAAAGGAATAGGCGAGTGATGACGCCTTTCTGAGTGTCATATTGTTGTAATTCTGTCTTTTGGAAGAATACTAGAGTTCTACGTACTCAAAACTAAAGGTAAGTCAACAAGAATTGGATAAAACTGGGGCGCCTGGGTGGCGCAGTCGGTTAAGCGTCCGACTTCAGCCAGGTCACGATCTCGCGGTCCGTGAGTTCGAGCCCCGCGTCAGGCTCTGGGCTGATGGCTCGGAGCCTGGAGCCTGTTTCCGATTCTGTGTCTCCCTCTCTCTCTGCCCCTCCCCCATTCATGCTCTGTCTCTCTCTGTCCCAAAAATAAATAAAAAACGTTGAAAAAAAAATTAAAAAAAAAAAGAATTGGATAAAACTTCAGATTTTAACAGAAGATGATGGTAAGCAATTGCAGGTGATTAAATAGGAGGAAAGAGTTGGTGAGTTTTGAGTTTTCAGAGTTCGTGTTAAATGCAATGTGGAGAAACAGAATACCAACTAGGAGTATAAAATAGAGAAAATTCACTTTTCCCTTCCAGAGTACACGCCTGGAAGAGGCTTATTAGAAAGCTGATTTCTGGGGCACATAGGTGGCTCAGTTGGTTAAGCGTCCAACTCTAGATTTTGGCTCAGGTCATGATCTCATGGTTGGTGAGTTCAAGCCCTGTGTCAGGCTCTGTGCTGACAGTGTGGAGCCTGCTTGGGATTCTCTTTCTCCCTCTCTCTGCCCCTCCACAGCTCACAGTCTCTCTCTCTCTCTCAAAGTAAATAAACTCAAACAAAAAAGAAGAAGGAGAAGAAGGAGAAAAAGAAAGGAGAAGGAGGAGGAGGAGAAAGCTGATTCTTGAGGGTAGTTTTTGAGGCCCTGAGCAGCTCAAATGCATGGTAGGTGGCATCACTTTCTTCAGTGTGAGCTGACTGGTCTCTTGGTATGCAGAAGCAGTACAGAAGAATGCCTGTAGAAGCAGATACCCAATCCAGAGAAAGGCATGAAACAAGGTCTGGACTATGGATCAACTTCAGTTCCTAGACTGAAAAAGAAATCCAAAAACATTGGAATGTAGTTGAAATTCTGGAATCTGCCTGGGAGGCCAGAAGACCCTACTTTTATCAAGTATTAAATATCCTCTATTTATCATGATACACCAAAGGAAGGTTATTAATTATTAGAGTTAAAGAGGTGAATGTGAAGAGTCCAATAATTCTTTTAAAAAGATAGAATATAAAGATATAGTGTGTGTGTGTGTGTGTGTGTGTGTGTGTGTGTGTGTATATAAATAGATTTATTGATTTGGGGTAGGCAGAAACTAGCATTTTCTTCCTAATTAATAAATGGGAAAATAACATAGCAAGGAGATAGCAATAAGTCATAAAAATCAAAGAGAAATGTTCTGATATAATTACATAAGGTCAATGTAATCACCATAAACTCAACTAGGATTCTTGCAATTTGACAATAAGACACAGCAGATTATAGATTTTAGAACATGATTCTTAGAAGAATAGATCTGAAACAACCTGTCTAACAGATGATGAGCAAAATCATTCCAACAGAACTATTTCAACTATACTCTCACAGATAGAAAGAGTTCAAATTTACTGTTACTTTGATTTTCTCACCTGCTGGCATAGGTTGGTACTCAAATCAATGGAAGAGAAAGCTCTGGATTGTAGATTAAAGCCCTCAGGTGGGGGGAAAACTCAGAGAGTCATTCTGTGCTCATCTCCCCAATTCAGTAGCACAGTCAGAATGATCAAAGTAAAATTGGGCCTTATTGTTTTAAAAACAATAAAAATGTAAACTTTTAAGACACTAAAATTCTGTTCAATGTAATTCTCCACTCAGCCCTGTGTAAAGAATTGTGGCGATGAATAGCAAAAGTGTTACTTCTGAATCTGAAAGACTCTTCTTGTAAATCAAATCATGTTTATGATATACATTGCTAGAGGGGGTTCAGTCCTCCAGGTCTCCATAGAATTCATGATGACATATCTAAATCTTTATCCTGTGGCAAGTATTTATATATATATGAAATGTCCAAACTAACAACACAACTAAAAGATTCACTGTCCATAATTCAAAGATTTGGAAATAAGATGTTATCAAGTATATATGCATGGCAGATGGTAGTATTTATAGAGCATTCACTATTTTCAAAGAGAAAGTAGATTCTTTGAAGATGTGAGAAGGAAAAAAAGAGAAACATTTCCTGTCCTTCACAATGTTAGTATTTGTTTGGTTATTCAAAACACATTTCTGATAAACTTGGAAGCAACTACAAAGCAATATATTAAAACTGCAAATTAAAATAATGTATACTGTAAAAGTGTAGGAAAAAAAAACTTTGATAAGGGAGGAATTAGGGGTGGGTGTGTTTAAGTAGAGGAGGCTTCCTTTTAGAAGTAAGAGGAGCCGGGGTACCTGGGTGGCTCAGTTGGTTAAGCGTCCAACTTCGGCTCAGGTCATGATCTCACAGTTTGTGAGTTCAAGCCCTGCATCAGACTCTATGCTGACAGCTTGGAGCCTACTTTGGATTCTGTGTCTCCCTCTCTCTCTCTGCCCCTCCCCCACTCATGCTCTGTGTCTCTGTCTCTCTTAAAAATAAATAAACATAAAAAAAAGAGAAGTAAGTTTTAAAAATTGGTATAGAAGTGAAGGGAGCAGTCCAAGAAAAGAGTATGGTGTATCCCTAGCTATCTTAGTAGATATCTCTACAAACATTAATAAGGAAATACATAAAGTAAATTATATTTTCTTAGATGGAGAATGTATCAAGTGTTGATATGATCCTTATCATATCACGAGTAAACATGACATAAAGAAAGAACAATTAGTTGTACTTTAGTAGAAAATGGTCAGGATATTATACATTTCTCCAGGTGTGAAAGCATGGAAAATGAGTGTGTGGAGATTCCACTGATGATACTATCCAAACAGACAAAGAAGCCATTGACTGGAAGCCTTGGAGGTATCCAAGAAGCCAGGGCCTATAGTGATAGGAAGAAACTGAGGATAGGACAGCAAAATAGCATGCTCCTCAAAAGAACAGGGTTTTGTTTTTTTGTTGTTTCAATAATAGGATGAAGAAGTAATGATCTGTGTTGGGGTATAAAGGGTGACCAAACATCACCTATCTTTTCCAACTGACCCAATTTTCACAAAAATTAAGAGATGAGATTCTGGCACAGAAAGATCAAGAGATCACACTTAGTTGTTTTGTTTTGTCTTTTGCCCCAGCACTGTACTTTTATTTCTCTACCAACTCCATGTCAATAGGTGGTTACAGGGTCCTGCCACTCTCCCCCACCTCAAGACCCCCTTTCCTCCAGCAGGAAAGAAGCAGAGAATCTCTGCGGGCTGGTACCCCCTAAGGATCACACTGGTTTTAAGTAACAGTTAACAATCACTATGGCCAAGTGCATTGTACAGTATTTTAAAGTTGTACTAAGTTACTTAATCTTCACAATGCTATTGGATAAAATATTATTATTCTCTCCATGAAACACATGAAGAGATTGAGGTTCACAGTGCTAATTAAGAACAGAGCTAAGGGTCATCTGGGTGGTTCAGTCGGTTGTGAGACTTCTGCTGAAGTTATGATCTCACTGTTCTTGGGTTCCAGCCCCACAACCAGCTCTGTGCTGATAGTTCAGAGCCTGGAGCCTGCTTTGGATTCTGCGTCTCCCTCTCTCTCTGTCCCTCCCCCACTCGTGCTCTGTCTCTCTCTCTCTCTCTCTCTCAAAAACAAATAAAAACATTTAAAACATTTCTTAAAAAGAACAGAGCTAAGAGTAAAATTTTTCTGAGTCCAGTTGTTACTAGAAAATGTTGCCAAAGTTTATAACAACAATGGCTTCCAAAAATTAGACTATGAAACTAGATTTACTCACTCAGCTATAAACAGCACTGCAGTGTCTCAGACTTCTCCAAGGACCTTCTTTCTCTTCTCTAATAAAGTGAATGGAATGGAAGTGTAGACCAGAATGTATGCTTCCTGTGTGCACCTTACCTCCCTGGAGGAAGAAGTAGGAAGGGCCCATTTCTACTACTCATTCAGAGACAAGTCATATTTCCTCCCTCTGGGCAGAATTAAGTAAGGTGGTACAAAAAGATCAGTGTTATGCTAGTGGAAACCCCTGTCCTGCCTGTAGCAGAAAGCACAGTCTGTGTCCCTCCTTGCACACACTCAAAATGTCTAGAAGCAGAATGAAAGAAAAATAAAGACTTGTCTGACCTCTTGATCATGAGATGTGAGCTGAAGAAAAATAGGCCAGCAACCCCATCCTCCAAATGTTACCTAGAAAGTAGAATTCTCATGAAGAACTCTAGGTAGCATTGTGTTAAGCAAGCAAAAAATAAATAAATAAATTCAGTAAAGGTATGGATGATTTAGGAGAGTTTGAATAAAAAGAAATACATATACACACATATCACGCATATACATGTGTGATGTGAGATACGTAGAGAGAGAAAGACAGAGACAGAGATAGCAGTCTTAGAAGGCTCAGGTCCAGTAAAGAGGTCTGGGAGGAAAAGGAGAACTATAAGTTTGGGTTAAAGAAGTGTGAATATGAGAAAATAAAGATGGCTTAAAAGGAGCTATTGGTAAGTATGTTTGGTTTCCTCTTTATAACCACCTGGTGGATGATGTACATTCTGGCCTCATTTAACTGAGGATCTGAGGACAATATTCCTTTTTTTTTTTTTTTTTTTTTTGGCTTCACACCCAGCACAGAGGCCAATGTGGGGCACCACTCACAACCCTGAGATCAAGACCTGAGATGAGATCAAGAGTCAGATGCTTAATGGACTGAGCCACCCAGGTGCCCCAACATTCCTTTATCTCTTGACCTCCTGAGATTGCTAGTGTCAGGGGATAGCTACAAGCAAGGTGGCCTTGACACCCTCATGCATATTGGGTAGAGGGCCTGGATGAGGAAGAGAAATAAATAGTTTAATACTTGGAAGCATCATGACTGTTTTCTGTGGCTAGTGTAGTATTAATCTTCAGTTTTAAATACCCAGGAGGTATTAGCAATGAATATATTTAGCAAAATGCCATGGTAGCTGACATTACAAACTGGAAATAGATATTAGGGCTAGGAATTGAGCCTAGGTTAACATTCTAAATGGAAAGATTAACTGGAACTACAGGAAAGAGGGCAAAGAGGGGAAAGGAATAAGATGAGAAAGGGTCAGAAGAAATTGTCAGAGAGAAGGGAGACAATTTAACAGAGTACAATTTAACAGAGTACAGTGTCCAGGGTTCACAAGATTTTCAAGAAGAAGAAACACAATCAGAACAACTGAACCCAGTAATACAGGGCAAGGCATGTTTCAGAACTAAATGAAGCCTGTTAAGAAGGAACTGCAGATATTCAAGAGAACATTGTCCATTGGGTGCTTAAAGAAAAAAAGTTCCGGATTCAAGCGGATAAGGAGATCATCTGAAATGAAATGATAGGCTAAGAGAATGGGAAAGATTGAGATCACGATAAAAGCAGTACATAGATGCAGTGAATGATAGAAGGATGGGAGGTTGTAGTCAGAGAAACACATGAGAATCTGAGTGTTTGAAAGGGAAGACATGTTTTTCAAATATCATTTAAATTGTGGTCTTGGTTTGCACTTCCACTAAGTAGAAGTCAAAAATAAAGATTATATGTGATACTTAAAAATTGGGGGTACCCAGTAAACCTTAATTTTTTTTAGCTTGACTTCAGAAAAAATGGATTTGATTTAAAAGTTACTACCAGTTACCACCTCAGATTAAGTGGTATATACCACCTTGCCTTTAAAATCATTTGAGAAACTCACCTAAATAGCAAATGTAAAATAATTGAAAACTTCTTGTTGAAAAAAGCTATAAAAGGCACCATTCTCCGGCATGTGAGAGTTTCAGACTGGATGTTTTACTTGCCAATCATCCAGGATCAGTCAAGAAGTCTAGCTTTGAACCAGAGTAGAGAGAGGCTTCTCTTCTCTCTAGGCCCAGGACACATTTAATTTAGACTTTAGGCAGGGGAGTGTGGGCAAAGGCACCTTTTTTGAAGAGACTGGTTGATCACTATATCATCAAGACAACGCGGGAGCCACAGATAGAGACCAATAGAGGGCACCCCTATGAGAGGCATAATCTCAGGACTCCAAGAGCAGTGATTAGAATTCAAAGTTTCCTTTTTCTTTCATTTAAACCCAAGTTTTCAGTAAAGTTCATTAAGGTCAGTAAAGTTCATTAGCTCTGCATTGAACAGTGAAGAGACTGGCTAGTGCCCACCCTTGGAGAAGGGATGATAGTATAACAGGGCAGCAGCAACTTGGAGACATTTATGACACAGTGACAAGAAAGGACCTATAGAAAGCGAAAGCAAATATTCAAAAAGAGAATAGGTGTAGATGACAAGTAACTACCACCTTTTCTTGGGGAGTCCCAAAAATTTATCATGGAAAAAAAGCAATTTGAAAATATAAACTTCTTAAGCTTTCAGGATGCAGGCTGTGGGAAACATGGCTGGCTTAAAGACTGTGTAATTTCTGAGTTCCAGATACATAAACAAACTCCAATTATAAAAAACCATATTGTCTTCTGAGAACATGCTTATGTATCAACTGGAATTTATGATACATTTTTCAATAAAAATCATTTCAAATGTTTTTTTTTTTTTAATTTTTATTTTAAAGTAGTCCACAAAGCATCTCTAACTCACTGCATTTGATTTCTGGTGCTTATGATGATGCAATCACTCTACTAAACATCTTTATCATATTATCTCTATTAATTCTCATAATAATTCTATGAAGTGGCTACTGCTATACTATTTTTCTGTAGATAAAGTAACTGGCATATTCAGCAGTTTTCAATGCTCAATGTCACACAGATAATGTGGGGTTCTTTTGGGATATGAACACAAAATATCAGACCTGAGAATTTACACTCTTAAATATTACACATCATACTGTAATACATTGTAATTATGGAACCAAATAATTGTGTATGTATGTAAATGTGAATGTCAGTGTGTGTGTGTGTGTGTGTGTGTGAGTGTGTGTGTGTGTGTGTGTGTGTGTGTGTATGTGTGTGTGAGAGAGAGAGAGAGAGAGAGAGAGAAAGAGAGAGTGCAGGCACATAATACAAATTGCAACCTTAAAATCCAGGAGTATACACTACCAAGAGTAATAAGAAGGTCCCCTCCCACACACACACTTTGCAGTGACTGTTGTCAGTCTGCTATGTCCTAACTAAATGGTTATTAATCTATTCATCTGAGACAGCAACCTAGTAGATGGGCATTCATGTAATGGGGGGGGGGGTCACTGAATTGAGGCTCAGGAAGCTTCTTGGTCTAGAAAGCAGATTGCTAATACAGTGTCCAGAGTGCAGCAAATGATAAAAAAGTTAATTAAATGAGTGAAGAAGTAAACAGAAAAGACCCAGGGGCAGGGAGAAGTGTTGCCCTTGCAATAATTTCTTCATACATAAAGAATTAGATAAGTAGAATTTTCTACTTGCTTAAGAGTAATATATGCAAAACCATGAAGTGGTTATATATGTAATATATGTGAGTATATACATGAGAGTAATATATGTGAAACCATGAAGTATATGTGGATCCATGCTGGAGTGAGAAGAAAATGAAACTGTGTGGGGTGATTGCAATTGTTATAGGCTGAGAAAACAAAAGAAACAGAAAACTGAGTCAAAAGAAAAGAACAAAAGGAGTTACTATCCTAGAAGTCATGGATTTCATGATTTCTGTGAAGATGCAACTTCTTGTTTATTCTGTTCATTGAATAGGTGTGAATGAGCTTTGTTTTACCTTTACCTTATCAGAACAACATTGTCATTATTGATCATTTTAACTACATATGCAGCATTTATAATAGATCTTTCTGGATACTGGCATGCAATACCACCAAGGATATTTCACAGGCAAATTTTAAAGAAATGTGAATATTTTCCAGTGTATTAATTTTGGTTTGCTTATGTTTGAATGACTTCCAGATTAAATATTAGAGAAAGAAGTCACTCTTCATAGTTTCATAAAGCCTGGGGAAAACACAAACAAGCTAGAAATATTTTTCAAAATTCCTAAACCTCTTAAAAGAGCTAACAGACTCAAAAGACTAATATCATTCTAAAGTTTATTCAAAATGAATTTTAGATTGGGCAGAGGCAGTGATTGACAACAGGAAATATGAGTGAAAAGGAGCTTAAATAATTTGGTACATCATGACATGTCTCTGCTAGCATTTATTCTACAATAAATAAATGCAAGGTCTATAAATTATTTAGTTCCAGAGTCTGATTTTATTGTTAAAGAATACTAACTTTTAGAAAAGTAGCAACACAATCCTTCCCATTTCTTTTTTTTTTTTTAAGTTAATTTGCTTAATTTGAGAGAGAGCACACAAGTGGGGAAGGGGCAGAGGAAGAGGGAGAGAGAGAAAATCCCAAGCAGGCTCTGTGCTGTCAGCTCTGAACCCCAGGTGGGACTTGAACTCACAAACCATGAGATCATGACCTGCTCCAAAATTAAGAGTCAGATGCTTAACCGACTGAGCCACACAGCCTTCCACCTCCATTTCTTTTTCATTGTACATTTTCTCTTGAATATTTTTTCAAAGGGATTTGTTCATACTTCAACAATGTCAGACTGAAAGCTGAGTTTCCATGCTGCTTAGGAAAAATGTAATTTGCTTTCTCCAATAACTTAGCTCTTGAAAATCATCTCTAAATCAAATTAGTAGTAATCAATAATTTAAAATGCAGTAAAGAATGTCACAATTAAAAAGACAAATCAACAGTGGATTATTTTGCAAAGTAATAACTTTCTTGAAATGCTAGTCATTTTCTAATGTAAGTTTCCTGTATATGTGTTTTCTTAATATGGATAGATGCACATTCACTTGCATAAGATATTTTATCTCACATAAAATCTGTACATAATCAGCTTTTATATTAGAATTCTATATCAATTCTTAGACTAGAGAGCATGGAAGTCACAAATCTCAAAAAATTATTATAAAAGGCTGACAATTCATGAAGATAATAAAAACCAAAGGAGTCTGTATAAGGTCGAATCATTTTGAAATCACATATGTTAAAACACTCAGCTTATTGCTTCAGGTAAAGAAATGAACAAAATATCAGTGACCACAAAAATAATCATTCGAGTTGCCCTTCCCTGCAACCTTGAAGTTGAGCATTGGCACATGACTTATTTTGGCCAATGAAATGTGTGTGGATCTGACATGTGTCACACTTGAGCAGAAACATTTAACAGCAGAGTGCAATCATCCGTTCTTGTTCTTCTCCTGTCTTGACAAATATGGAAGTGCATATTGATTTGGAGGTGCAACACTGAGCCATCTTATGGAGAACAGCTGCCCCAGAGAGTTATTCAGGCATCCAAGGACTCTGTGTTAGCAAGAAATAAACGTCTGTTGTTTTAGCACAGAGAGGAGCAAGCTTTATCTATAAGGGTAAAATAGTAAATATTTTCAGCCTTGTGAGCCAAATGCTCTCTATCTCAACCACTCATTCTTTCCATTCTAATGGGAAAGCAGCCATAAACAATATGTAAAGAAATGGGTGTGGCTGTGTTTTAGTAAAACATTATTTATAAAAACAGGTGGATGGCCTGATCTGGCGTTGTTTTGAGCCACTGAGATTTTCACGTTGATTCCTGCTGCAACATATTTTATAATAACCTAATACAAGCATCTTTTACTCTTTGTTGTCCAATACTGTTTTATCAGAGAGAAAAATGGTTGTGGTATGATATGGAAAGGATGGGAATGTATCCCTGAGAGGGAAGGAGAATAGTCAGCATGGCATCCCACTCTTTTCCAAGATAACCGTTTTCCTCTCCACAACTCGTAGATGTTGATCAGTGCCCAAACTAATTTTTGTTTAATTTTTTAAAATTCATTTATTATTTTTAGAGACAGAGACAGAGAGATCCTAAGTGGGGAAGGGGCAGAGGGAGAGAGAATCCCAAGCAGGCTCCTCAGCATCAGTGCAGAACCCGATGTGGGGCTCAAACCTGCGAACTGTGAGATCATGACCTGAGCTGAAGTTGGATATTTAACCAACTGAGCCACCCAGGCACCCCCAAACTGATTTTTTAAATGACAACTTTATTGAAATATAATTCACACATGATAAAAGTCACTCTTTGAAAATGGCTGACTCAATGGTTTTCAGTATAGTCCCAGAGTTGTGCAATCATTACCACTAATTAAGAACATTTTCATTATCTCCAAAAGAAACTCTGTACCCATTAGCAATCATTCCCCTTTCTTTCTTCCCCTCAGTGCCCAGCAGTTACTAATCTTTGTTTGGAGTCAGTAATTTGCTATCCTCAACCCTTCATATAAATGGAATCATAAAATATGTAGTATTTTGTAACTGGCTTTATTCACTTAGCACAGTGTGTTTAAGGCTCATCTATCTTGTAGCATGTACCAGTACTTTATTCCTTTTTATTGCTGAATAATCTTTCATTATATGGATATACCAATTTTGCTGATCCATTAATCAGTTGATAGATATTTATGATGTTTATGTGTTTTTGGTTATTGTGAGTAATGCAGTTATGAAATCTGTGGTCAAGTTTTTGCATAAAAATACACTTTCCTTTCTCTTGAGTACATATCTACAAGAGAAAATCCTGGGACAATTGGTAACTCTGTGTTACCATTTTGAGGAATTACCAAACTGTTTTCCAAAGTGGTTGAATCATTTTACATTCCTACCAGGAATGCAATGTTTCCAAATTCTCATCAACACTTGTTATTGTCTGCCTTTTTAGACCTCCTAGTGAGGATGAATACTAGCTCTTTGTGGCTTTCACTAGCATTTCCTAATAACTGATAATGTTGAGCATCTTTTCATGCGCATTTTGGACATTTGTATATCTTTTTTGCAGAAACATCTATTCAAATCATTTGCGTATTTAAAAAAATGTTTAAGTATCTATTTATTTTTGAAAGCAAGAGAAGCAGAGCACAAGTTGGGGAGGGGCAGAGAGAGACACACAGAATCTGAAGCAGGCTCCAGGCTCCAAGCTGTCAGCACAGAGCCCAACACGGGCTAGAACCCAGGAACTCCCGGATCATGACCTAATCAGAAGTCAGACTCTTATCCGACTGAGCCACCAGGCGCCCCAATCATTTGCCTGTTTTTATTAGGTTATCTTTCTGTTGTTGAGTTTTAAAAGTTATTTATGTATTCTAGTTGCAAGAACTTTCTCAGATACATAATTGACAAATATTTTCTCCTTTTCTGGGGTGTTGTCTTTTCACTTTCTTGATGGTATTAGTAATGCACAAGATTTTAAAATGTTGATAAGGTCATATTTATCTGTTTTTTTTTTTTCTTTTCTTTTCTTACTTGTGCTGTTGTTGTCATATGTCAGAATTCTATGCCAAATCCAAGGTCATAAAGATTTACCCTTACATTGTCTTCTAAGAGTTTTATAGTTTTAGATCTTCAATAGCAGTGTTTTTAGTGTAAACCCTGACAGTTGGCTTTTCTTTTTGTAATGCAAGTGCCTGATTTAAGCTTTGATTGCTGAGGCATCCACTTCAAAGAGGCATCAACTTCAAAGATGGCTATCTGGAATAAAAACATTGCCAGCCACAGGACTAGATAAAGCTAAATAAAGAATCAAGTCTACATCCCTGACCCCAGACTCGTTTGTTTTAGTGATCTTGGTTAATTTCAATAACTGACCATTCAGGCCACTTGTTTTTTCTCTTCTCACATTTTAAATTCCCACTCTCACATTTTAAATCCACCAATAAGAAGTGAGCTCTTGCAACCCTAGACCCCACTTTCAACCCCAATGAAAGCAGAACCCCAGGCCTGTGGGCTGGCGCGCTCTCTCTCTCTCTTTCTCTCTCTCTCCCCTTCACCTCATTGTGTGGCCCTAGATGTGCTATGTAATTTCCAGAACTTGTTAAGTAACCAACATTGTCTCTTTCAAAGGTTCCTGATGGTTATTGCTGAAGGCATCTTGCAATCATAATAAGAACCACAGGGGCTTGATCTCACCACAGTGCTGGTTATTGATAGGCTGAGAATGACACAAAAGAGTGTTTTATCCATTTTGAGTTAATTTATCTAATTTAAGTTAATTTAAATTTATAAATATAAATAAATATAAATATAATTTGTTGAAAAGACTATTTTTCCCCACTGAATGGTCCTTAAATTTTTGTCAAAAATGAGTTGACTATACACACATGAGTTTACTTCTGGACTCTCAATTCTATTGCTTAGATTTATGTTCTATCCTTATGCCAATAGTACACTATCCTTGATTATGGTAGGTTTTTAATAAGTTTTTAAATCATTAAGTATCAGTCTTCCAACTTTGTTCTTTTTCAAGATTGTTTTGGCTATTTTCAGTCATAAATTCTATGTGAATTTTAGAATCAACTTGTCAATTTCTACAAAGACGACGGTGAGATTCTGATAGATATTGTATTGAATCTATAGACCAATCTGTGGAATACTGTCCTCTTAATTTTAAGTCTTCTAATCCATGAACACACCATGTCTTTCCATTTATTTAGGTCTTCTTTAATTTCAATCAATAGTATTTTATAGTTTCATAGTTATTGTACTTCCTTTAAGTTTATTCCAAACTATTTTATTCTTTTTGATGCTGTTGCAAATGCAATTGTTTTCTTCACTTCATGTTTGCATTGGTAATTACAAATATATAGAAATACAATTAATTTCTGTATCTTGCAACCTTGCTAAATTTATTTATAGGTTCTAATAGTTGTTTAGTGGATTCCTTAGGATTTCTATGTACAAGATGATGACATCTGCAAATAAATATCGTTTTACTCCTTTCTACATTTTATAGAGGAGAAAAATTTTGGAGGTCTTTACTCTGTTGTTCGAGAATGCTTCTTCCATCTGGTTTTGAGAGAAATGGTGCCATTATGTATGATGTAAAATAAAAACTCAATAATAATGAAAAATGGGACTTAAAATAACAGTGAGATATCCGGAAGGGATATTTTCTGAACATTTTTCAAATAAAAGTAATTTTTTATATTCAAAAATTGAATTAGCTTATAATTCTTTGGGTATTTCTCAAGATGTAAGTGATTCAGTGTTCAGATTTTTAAGTCCTGAACTAATGTTTTATACCAACAAAAATACCAGTATTTTCATATTTACAACTAGCATAGTATATGCATATCTGAAAAGCTGTATTGCTAACAATAAATCAGTCTTATTTACAAGAAAAAGGGCAACTATGGGATACATGCCAAGGAGGAGGGAGAATATGCTTATTGTATTCTCAAAAGCCTTTTGGGTGAAGCTAAATTGAGGAATGACAGAAGAGACAACATGCAAGGATCACAGGAAGTGGGCAAAGTGTCAGGAATTCAATGAGTAAAGGAGGGAACTCAGAAACTGATTACTCCTCATGGGACATATTCACCTAAATTTAAAGATAATTGACTGGAGGGCGCCTGGGTGGCGCAGTCGGTTAAGCGTCCGACTTCAGCCAGGTCACGATCTCGCGGTCTGTGAGTTCGAGCCCCGCATCAGGCTCTGGGCCGATGGCTCGGAGCCTGGAGCCTGTTTCCGGTTCTGTGTCTCCCTCTCTCTCTGCCCCTCCCCTGTTCATGCTCTGTCTCTCTCTGTCCCAAAAATAAATAAAAAACGTTGAAAAAAAAAATTAAAAAAAAAAAAGATAATTGACTGGAAATATGTCTAAGAAATATATACTTTTATTAAAATTTGTCTCACTCCCAAAATCCACCTACTCTGAATGTTCTTACAATTTTCTGACTGCTGAAAAGTAAACTATAATAGGAAAAATGAAGTCAATTTAAGCTACTGCTCTTGTTAATAGGACAACCCCCCACAATTCTACAGTTAGCAAGCTATTATAGGCATTCATGTTTTATACTGGTAATTACAGTATAATTCATGTTAATTCGAAAGCATGTTATGCTGATAATGGTACCAGCAACTTGTGTCACTGTTTCATGGAAGAATCTTGCTAATTATTTAATAATTCACTAACTGCAAAAAATAATGGTGAGGACTCCAAACTCCAGGTCTTGGGATATTTTAGAAAATCGTATCCACTTTCGAATTAACCTATGAAAACCTTAGTGATGCTACCATGCTAAAGAACAAATGCACACCAGCAGTGGCTAATTTAAACTTTCAAACATATTATCCATGACTTTAAAAAGTCCTGTGACACATGTGAATTGAGATATCAAATTCTAGACACCATTAATATAATAGATACTCTTAGGGACCCCACACAGGTCCCCTTACTGCTTGCTAAAGCAGGTATTCCTCATCTGCCGGGTGCTGGGTGCTTATGATACCAAGTTCCTGCTTCTCCACAGAATTCCTATTGGATGAACAGGAGCCACCTTGCTCTATAGAAAAAGCACATTGCTCCTCATCCCCATCTTGCCCTTGTAGCTGGGAGCCAGGACTGGTCATGACAGACACAACTATAAGGACAGATGCTCCCTTTGCCTCCTGGGGTAATTCTCAGGTGTGATTGATGCTGCAGAGATCCCGTGCAATCAGGCTAGGTTTAAACTCACATTCTTGCTTAGCAGCTTCCCCTAATCTTACTTTGCTTACTTCAGTTTCTTTCTCCTAAAGGACATCCTCAATCACTTACACTTGAATCCCATCTCCGGCTTTCCTGCTAGAGAATCAGGCCTAAGACAATTCATTTCCCTGATTGAAGGTGATGGAAGAAATCTTACATTTTGGAACACCTACGATGTCCTACTCTGCACAAGTGGTACTGTTATTATTCTCATTTCATACTGAAGAAAACAATCAGAATATCCAAATCCCATACTATATCCACTGACTCATGTGATTTATAAGAAAAACTTTGAGAAACACCAAATTTGCAGAATTTCATTATATAAAATATCTCTCTAAATCTTCTTTGATCATGTCATCAAATTCACTCAGAAAAGCAAACAGAGAACAAGTAAATAGGGTTGCAGCACAGAGGGTAAGAGACATTTGAGAGTGAGACTGAGTCTGTCATTATCTTTCTGACTGTAAGTCAGTTAATTAACTTTTCTGTATCCTAGTTTCCACATTAAAAAAATATGGATGAGGGTGCCTGGGTGGATCAGTCACTTAAGTGTCTGACTTCAGCTCAAGTCATGATCTCGCAGTTTGTGAGTTTGAGCCCCTTGTTGGGCTCTGTGCTGACAGTTCAGAGCCTGCTTCAGATTCTGTGTCTTCCTCTCCCTGCCTCTGCCTCTTGCCCACTCTCTCTTGAAAAGTAGATAAACATTAAAAAAACTTTTTAATAGGAATAACTACTGTATCTTCCTCAGATTTATTTTTAAAATTCATGAGTCCATGAATGAGCCTATAAAACTGATGACCTTTTGGAAAAGCATCACAAATCTGCTACATTTGGAGAAATAAAAGGCAGATTTTTTTTTCAAGAGAAAATCGAATTTGGTAATTGATGATTTCCTTGATTGTGAAAAATCCTAAAAGCTATTCTGTGTTTTATTGCATGCATTTGCTAAATAAAGTAAGAAAGTTCTGGAATGTCCTCTCTGCATATCTGAAACCATAATTAGGTACTAAATAATATAGAGGCTTTGTACTATTAACTCATACAGTTATTTAAAACAAGCAAGTTTCTGGGGCACCTGGGTGACTCAGTTAGTTAAGCATCTGACTTGGGACTTGACATGGCTCAGGCCATGATTTCATGGCTCGTGGATTTGTGCCCCGCAACAGGCTCTGTGCTGACAGCCAGGGCCTGGAACCTGCTTCAGATTCTGTGTGTCCCTCTCTCTCTCTGCCCCGCCCCTGCTCATGCTCTGTCTGTCTCTCAAGAACATTAAAAAATAAAATAAAATAAATAAATAAAACAAGTTTCTTTTGTCAGTTCCTGAATATCCAGGAAAGGTTTGAGACCAAAATAATTGAAAAAAAATTAAGGCAATTTTGTACACAGAAAATCAATGCCCTAAGAGCCTTACTTGCTTGTGAAATCTGATCCCATTTTAGAAAATAAGAAACAAAAGATGACTGCACCAAAGAGATAAGGTCATCAACGTTTAGTTTAAATCACTGTTCATAAAAATATTTCAATAAATGTAAAAAAATCCAGTTTTCCTTCAGGAAAAATCCCTACACCACACCCTCTCCTTTAATTGCTTCTAATAACATCTTCAGAACAAAATGTTTTATCTTCCTCTACACTTCACTGAAAACAATCTGTATTCAAAGGGATATAAAGTTTCAGCAAAAACATAAAACTCAGATCAAGAAGTTCCTAGATTACTCTCTTCCTGGGAAATACTGCATATTAATTTTATTCAACAGCAATTTTTAAAAACTGAAGGATCTCATGCTTCTACAAATTGGATGTTTCTTTTCATTCATTACTTAATTAGGTATTTGGGTAATTGCTTCATTCGGCCAGGCCGCAACAGATGCAGCAAGTATTGACCAAGCATATTCTAAGTGTATGGTACTTCTCTAGATATCATCACAGTGACAGACAAGGCTCTTCTTTTTTGGAGATCGCATCTCTAGTGTGGAAAATTTATACTGAACTCATAAATGATTGAACAAGAAAATTGTAGTTTGTGATCATTTCTATGAAGGAAATGAACTGTGTGCTGTTTTAGAAGAAGCAGGAAGGTCTGGGCAGTTCTGAAAAGCTGCTTTAAAGAGCTATGGTTGGGAGGCTGAAAATAGTTGGAAGCTGAAAATAAGCCATTCAGGAAGATTTGGAGGAAGAGCTTCTGAGCAGAAGAGCAGGGGCAAAGGCTCTGACTGCCAAGAGACTTGGAATGTTCACGGAGGTGACAGAAGATCATGACCACTCTGTTTTTGTTTTGTTTTGTTTTTTAAGATTTATTTTATTTTATTTTATTTTATTTTATTTTATTTTATTTTATTT